>NC_142053.1:66755226-67060210 GCF_982192425.1 Myodes glareolus | reverse complement strand
GCTGGATAATGGGCCACAGTTGAAGTTTAGATATTATTTCAAGGAAGATGCTAAAATTTTAGAACAACAGGGAAAAGAAAAAGGACGTGAAACATTCCAAGAACAAATTCTTGGTGAGGACATTTACGCTGACCCACAGGTTCAAGATCTTTACTATGAACAAATTTGGTTCCTATGTCATAAAGCAGCCTTAAATGCTCTGGACAGGATTCATGAACTAGGAAAATTAATTGAATTATATATGAGGGTTAAACAGGACCAGAGAGAACAATTTAGTGACTTTTTTTTTTTTAACAAAGATTAACTAAGGCTGTACACATAGGAGTAACAGATCCAGATGATAGACAAGTACTTAATTAAACTCTGGCTTTTGAAAATGCCAATCTAGAATGCAAAAATATACTTGGGCCCTTAAAGGTTAGATCAGCACCTATGGATGAATGGATCCCATATACAATAAACACTGAGACATTGAAGTGTAATGCTGAATCTTGGGTAGGTGAAGCAATTTCTAAAGGAATGAGCAGACATCAAAATTTGATGTTTTAATGTGATAGAACAACTGAGAAGAGACTGTAGACAAGGAATTTGTAGAAATAATATGAACTCTGGCAATGGCAAGAATAGTAGGACTCAGCCTTCAGGTATATGTGGCCGGTGTGACAAAGGCCTAGATTGGACTGATGAATGCAGATCAACAAAAGACAGACAATACCATTGGGAAATTCCTTGAGGGGCTTCTCACAGGCTCCAAGCCAAAAGTTGCCCAGTCATTCCCACTCAATGTGGAGGAAATATTTCATTAGAAAAGTAAAAAAAAAATCCAAAGGCTTCAGTAAAAGTCCATACTATTTAAGATAATGAGAAAAACATGGTGGATAAATAAAAAAAAATTCTTATAGGAAACAGGAAATACATATTCTGGCATACTTTTGTAAATGATTAAAGACCAAAGCAAAGAGTGCATATAAATAGTATTTGTTGGTTTGATAGACACAGATGTGGATTTGAGTATCATTACTCAAGAATCTTGGCATACAAATTGGCCTCTTCAAGAGGCAGATGTTCAATTAGTAGAAATTGTAACCATAGCTAAAGTTAAACAAAGCATGAAATGGATTGACTGCATAGGGCTAGAAGGACAAAGTGGAAAGCTGAGGACATCTGTGGCTAATATAGCAGTAAATTCAGGGGGTCATGACCTGCTGCAGTAATGGAATACTCATATCAACATTCCTGCAGACCCAGGAACTCATAATTCTGTGAAGGATATTATTAGGTATCATATACAAAGGTCACCAGCCATTCAGGCTGTACAAGAACACAAAGCAACTAGCACACCTTTAGAGGTATCAGATGCCTTACCTTTAAAATGGATAATTCAGAAACCAATATGGGTTAAGCAGTGGCCTCTAACTGAAGAAAAGCTCCAGCATATTGATAAATGAACCAGCCCTAGGAATTCTTCTGTATTCATTGGTAAAAAGAATACTGTTAATAGAGAATGGTGACAGATCTAAGAGCTGTCAATAAGGTAATTCAACCTATGGGATCTCTATAATCTGAAATTCCTCTGCCTACTTTATTATAAAAAGGAGGGCCTATTATAGCTGTTGATTTGAAAGAGTGTTTCTTCACTCTACCTTTAAAAGAAATGGAAAGAAAAAAATTTGCCTACACAGTGCCTACTTATAATAATTCTCAGCCTACTAGGAGATATTAATGGAGTATCCTCCCACAAGGAATGTTCAGAGAGAGGAATCCTCTCTCTGTTCCAATACTTTTAAAGTCAGCCATTGGAAATAATACAAAGCAATACCCTAAGTCTATAAGTTACCATTACATGGATTACAATCTGCAATCTGATTTAAATATAGATACTTTTGATAGAAAGTTTGAAGAATTAAAGAAAGTTTTGCCTAAATGGGGATTACAAATTTATCCTGAAAAAAAATATAGAGAGGAGATGATGTCAATTACCTAGGTTATAAAATAGATTTATTGAAAATCATAACACAAAAGACACAAATAAGGAAAGACCATTTGCAGACTCTTAATGACTTTCAATCATTGTTAGGAAATATTTCCCATCGAAGACTGTTTGTTGGGATAGTACTTGATATAATAATTCATTTAAACAAAACCTTAGGGGGTGATAAAGACTTGAAAACTTTTAGAGAATTAACAGCTGAAGCAAAAAAGTATTTGACAACTGTTGAAGAGAAATTACAAGATGCACATGTGGATAGGGTAAATCAAAATCAATTTTATTCTAGTCATATTGCCTTTCAGAATTTTTCTTACAGAAATTTTAATACACAGGGATGATATTCTCTTAAAATGGATTTTTTCCATATAAACCAAGTAAAAAAATTAAACTTCTGTGGAAAATGTCTCTGAATTAATTATAAAATGTAAATTGATGTTTTGTCAATTAGCAGATATAGACCTAGCAGAGATTATAGTGACTTTAATTCCTATTGAAATAAAAAAGATATGGGAAGACAATGAACTATATCAAAGAGCTTGTGCTAATTTTTTTGGAAGAAACTAATAGTAATTGTCCCAAAAGCAATAGGCAACCTTATAAAGAGAAAATCTTGGATTCTACCCCAAATTGTATGTGATGCTCTAATAACTGGAGCCTGTACATTTTATACCGATGAAAATAAATTAGCAAACACAGGTTACGAATCAGAAGAATTAAGTAAGGTGTTACAAAGCCCATATAATTCTGTCCAGAAGGCTAAATTATATGCTATTCTCATGGTACTAAGGAATTTTAAAGAACCTCTTAAGATAGTTATTGATTCACAATATGTAAAAATAAATGTCTTGCATATTGAAAATTCTGAATTTCTACCTGATGATAAGAATTGACTTCATTATTTATCCAGGTGTAAGCCATAATCAGGAATAGGCTTTGTCCTATATATAAATATAACACACATTCAATCTCATATGGGTCTTCCAGGTCCATTAGCACAAGGTAGTACAGAAATTGATCAATTATTGATTGAAAGTATATGCAGGCCTTGGAACTTCATTAAAAAAAACCCACCATGTCAATAGTAAAAGTTTAAAGAATGAATTTTCTATTACATGACGACAAACTAAGAAGATTATAAAGAGATGTCCTACTTGTTATTTTTATATTCTAACACTGCTACCTGTAGGGACTAACCCAAAGGACACTCAAAGGAATAAAATATGGCAGATGAATGTGTTCCCCTTTGCAGAATTTGAAGAATTAAACTAAAGACACCTCACCATTGACACTTACTCAGGATTTCCATGGGCAACTGCTTTAAGCTCAGAAAAGGCTGACTCAGTAATCACATATTTATTAGATATTATGGCCATCATGGGTATAACTGCACAGGTAAAGATAGATAATGTTCTAGCATACGTCTCTAAGAAATGATTATTTGCTCATTATAACATAAAACATACTGTGGGTATACCACACACAATTATACACATCAGGTAGTTATAGAAAGATCAAATCAAAGGATGAAGTATATAGGATATGTTAAACAAACATAAAATGGTGGAAAATACCCCGAGAAATAGATTATACAATGCTTTATTATCCTTGAATTTTCTTGACACCAATGAGAAAGGGACAACAACAGCAGGAGTAATTGGATAATAGAACAGTCGTCTGAATTAAATCAGCTGGTGTATTCAAGAATGTGTTATCTTCACAATGAAAGGCAGGAGATTTGCTACATTGGGGAAAAAGTTTTGCTCTTGATTTAACAGAAGAAGAAAAACAATGAATATCATCATGATTAATATATATTAATATATATATATATATATATATATATATATATATATATGGTTTTAGAGTGGTACACTGGCTCTATCTGTCTCTAAATCCAAGCATGTTGTTAAAATAAAAAATTCCGTGTTTTTGTCTCATGTCAGGAGCCATGATATGGGACAAAAAGGAAATAGACTTTAGAAAAAAAATTACTGTTCTTCATACCTATTTTTATTTCTATCATACCTTTCATTGAATATATATATCTATATAAATAATGCTTATGTTTTCCACAATAAACAATAAATATTCATGCAGTATTCCTTGAAATTCACAGGAAGAATATGGGCCTCACGACAACAACTCCATCTGGTTGAGTTGATGTCATGATGATGATAATGCTACTATAAGACTTGTTTTGGGTACCAGCTGCTCAAGATGGTTTACTTGGCTTGCTGAAATAGTTTTTACAATGTTTTGGCCAGAACTGCAAGGAGAGAAATGCTACTGAACACTCAGAGATTATTTGCAAATATACCAGAAACTAATCTTGGAACTTAACCATCATTTTACTTTCACAGGATGTCATAGAAAAACATGACCACGATGACAGCTGAAAGTAATTCTAGAAGATGACATACCTTTTCCCAACAAAGTTTGTTCTCAGGGTTAGGGACAACATTCAGGGTTTGATTATAATTGGTATATGTTTAGGGTTGTCGGAAATTTTATGGGCTCAAGGATCTTTTTAAAAAACGGGGGGATGTGATAGGATAATAGATTAGTGTGAGCTTACTCATACTAAGAGTGAGTAATAGAGTGAATACTTGTGAGCTATTATTTATAGGCAATTTACATTGGTATAGATTCATGTATATTGATACAAACTTAAATTATATTGAATATGTTCCTATTTTCATCTACAATATTTGAATATCTAGGCAAAATTACTTTTTCATATTGTACACATGCATGCTTCTCCCTCTGCTTAAATATTTTTGTATATTGATACAATTTTAGGATATATTTATCATATTGGAGTGTACGTTTCTACCTCTAATCAAGAAATTTATACATTGTTTACATTTGAGGTCATTGTTCTCATTTGTTGCACAGTTGTTTATTGCGTAATATGAAGTCTAAGTCTTTAAGTTATATAGGTATTGAGAATTATAGATCAATAGTCATCTATGCTTATCATACTTACAGTCAGACTAAACGGGTTCTTTAGATACATAGATATTGTGTTCTGCATAGATAGATAATCTTAACCACTTAAAGAGCTGTAGAATATGGCATTTAAATAACTTAGGGCTCTGTTGATGTGAGGCAAAATTATTCCTTGCTGCGCTGATCTATTCCTGAGAGAATGTTGAGCACCGAAGACACTCCACTTAGAGTTTGTTTTCTTATTGGCATGAATGGCCTTTGGGCAAGGAAGTGCCCGTGCCTCAACCACTCTGACAAGGTACCTGGTATCTGGAAATGGATAAACAGGACACAAGGAGAAAGACTGTCAAATTTTGTAAGGACGGATTAGATGATTTTGAAAAATTCCCTGCTTCTGAAAATGGTCTCTTAGTTATGGTAGGCCTTAGACAAAGTTGGTTGCTTCAATGTTGCAAATGAGACTTTGGGTGATTGTCCAGATAGCGAGTTGTCTCTGTTATTTGTTGTACATTTTTGGAAGTTGCTTGATTGCACTTCCTCCTTATTCAAGTAATATGATTTCCCTTCTGGGAACTTTGATTGAGTTGAAGACTAGAAAATTGTAGTTACTTTCCTCTCGTGACTTGGCCAAGATATTTATTAAAAAGATTTAAATATATTAGGATAATTATTGAAACATTTATCAAATGTTTCTTGCCTAATATATTTGTTATTATTGTATATAATTTTGCATTAGGCTTAGAACGCTCTTATTTAAACAAAGGGAAGAGAGAGGTGCTGTGGGAACTCCTACTGCCACTATCCTTTAAGTTATCTGCCCACTTGGACATGTCTACTTATAATATTTTTGCTGATGTAAAGCATACATCTGGCCTCTTTTCTGGCTGTGAGATTCAGTTGTTGTTCTCCATTCCAGCAGTGGATATTGATTTGTGGGTCTACCCCTAAATAAATAACCCTTTATTATTCTCAAATCTTAGTTACTGTGGGATTTCTTTCATGTGTTCTTCTTCAGCAAATCAAGACAGAAATTAAGTTAGAAGTTAAAACTGTCTGATAATTGAATAAAAACGGAAATAACAATATTTTCAAATGCACGAGACACAATAAAGGCGGTTCTAAGAGGAAAGTTCATAGCATTAATTGTCTCCATAAAATAATTAAGGACCAATAAAATAAACTACTTAATATCAACAAAGTCAATATATCTTTAGCTGAAGAGAAAGAGGATACAAATTAATTACTTATAGATGCAAAGAGGCACATAACAGCATAAAATGAGGCAATACAGATGGCTATAGGGATATACAATAAAAATATATATTCCACCAAATGGAAAAATTGAGAGAAAATGGATAAATTCCTTGATATGTTCCACTTATCAAGGCTGAGACAAGATAAGTTAAACAATTTTAATTAATCTTTTACTCTAAGTTGCGACGTTCGACTTGACCAGCAAGAAAAACGCCACACGTGGCTCTCTTTCCTAGGCTTTCTTCAGGACGTTGAACAACTTCTGAATAGTGAACAATGGGATGGGAAAAGCCCGCTTGCTTGAATACCCCCTGGGAAGCCAACCCTAGCAAGCCACGTGGGAAATGCGGATAGGGCTAAGTACGCAGAAGCAAGCCAGGTCACATGTTTGGCCATAAATAAAGATGTTTAGGGTCAGAGAATGTCCACCGGTCATGGGTGAAGAGCGGAAGTCAGCGCCATTTTCAAGGCACAGAACAAAGCAGCTCTCTACACTAAGTGAGTAAGAAACAGTAATTAAAATCTCCCTATTGGGAAAAATAAAAGCCCAGGGATATATGGCTTAAGCACAAAATTCTGCCAGACATTCAAAGTAGAATTTACACACATGATTCTAAATATATTACACAAAATAGCAAAAAACCCAGCATTATTAATTCATTTTATTAAGCCAAAATTACCCTGATAACCTAAACCACACAAAGCCCCAACAAAGAAAGAGAATTGCAGACCAATTTTCCTTACAAATTTAAATACAAAAGTTCTCAATGAAATACTCAAGGAACAAATATAAGAATATACCAAAAATATAATCTACAATGGAAAAATAGGCCAGAGATTCAGTGATGATTCCACATATATAAATCAATAATGCAATCCATCATATAAACAGATTAAAACAAAAAAAATAATGTAATCATCTCATTAGAAATTGTAAGGGCCTTTTACAAAACCTAACAAAACCCATATAATGAACGTGGTTACCAGGGACATACCTTAACATAATGATTGCAATTTTTGGTGATCTCAGAAAAACACCCAGGTAAATCTTCTGAGTCATGGAGAAACAGAAAAGTGTTCAGACACTGAAATGAAATTGCGGTTCAATAGAAATAGAAATAACATTAAATAATATTATTCCATTGCAATTTCTTATGAATATCACCAATATTCTCTCTCTCTCTCTCTCTCTCTCTCTCTCTCTCTCTCTCTCTCTCTACACACACACACACACACACACACACACACACACACATTGTTCCTCAGAAAATTAACTGGAAAAATTATGCTCACTAGTAAGTAAACAATTGTTAGTTGATACATGAATCAACTCCTAGGAAAGAAATGAAACCAAAGTAAGAAGAGAAAGAGAATACAGAAAGATGGAATTTTTGAATTTCCTCTAAACAATGTGTTCTGGGAATGTAGCAAGCATCCATGACTATCCTGCATTAAGGTAGTAGATTATCCTTTATGTAAGAATGATCTTTGGTAAAGTATTTTTCTTTACTTGAAAATTTTCTCACTATAAAGAAGATTGCCCACAAGTATCATACCTAACAATTTCAAAATATCCCTTTGTTTAAAATGTAATGTTTAAATTATAGGTGTGCAAAATTAACACACCAATTTTCCTGCAAGTATAGGTTTTTAAGTGAAATAGAGTACAAGAGAGTTGGCTCTTTTGGTAAAGTCAAGATTACAGTTTCTGAGTGCCTGAATCTTCCTTCTGGGTTGCGATTATCAGTCCTAAGGCAACTGTGTTTGAGGTATCCTGTATTCTCTTTGCTATTATTGTCTGATTTAGCTCTTTGGTGACTTAGTTTTATCCTCCATAAGTAGTGTATAAAATGTATTTATGTGGTGATATTTTATTTGTATTTTAATAAAGTGTTCCTGAAGATCAGATAGTAAAACAGCCACCCTGGTCAGCTTTATGGATCAGACAGTGGTGACCCATGCCTTTAATCCTAGTAGACAAACTAATTTATCACAAAAACCGGGTGGTAATGGCGCATACATTTAATACTAGCACTAGAGAGGAAGAGAAGATGGGAAAGACAGCTCTCAGACAGAGTCTCATTCTCAGGATTCCTGGAGGCAGGATCACCATTTCGAACTGAGATAGAGATAATAAAAAACAAAGCAGAAAGCTTTGTTTTTCCGACCTTCAGGTTGAACCCCAATATCTGCTCTAGGTTTTTATTAATTGATCTATGTATTTGTTTGGCATAAGATATAGCTTATGAACAACCTCCCAAACCCATCATTTATTTTCTCTGTCTTTTGTCTTCCCTTTCTTTCTCATCCCCTGACACCTCCCACCTCAGGATTCTGTCATCAAAGAACAACTTGCTGTTATGACTTGGGGGGAAAGAGAGAGAACAGATGCAGGTCATTCAATGCAATAAAATCAATGAGTTCCAGCTTCCATAAAAAACCCAGCCCCAACAAATTAAGGCTGGAGGAATTAAAGAAAGTGCTATATGTTAATGTCTGGAATTCACATACTGGGTGTATATTGGTTCACCATGAGTATGTAGTACCCATAGAAAATATAAAAAGGTGTTAGATCCCTGGATATTGAAGTGTAGGTGATTGTGAAGGACCATGTAGGTGCTGGAACTATATCCAGGTCTTCTACATGAGCAGCCAGTACTCTTTTTTCTAATTTATTTATTTTTTTATTTTTAAAATTTATTTATTTATTAAAAATTTCCACCTCCTCCCCACCTCCCTTCTCCCTCCCCTCCCCCCTCCTCTCCCTCTCCAGTCCTAAGAGCAGTCAGGATTCCCTGCCCCATGGGAAGTTCAAGGTCCTCCCCTCTCCATCCAGGACTATGAAGGTGAGCATCCAAACAAACCAGGCTGCAGACCAAACACTCATGTACATAAAATTACAATAAATAATTTTAAAAAGAAGAAAATGAAGATCCCTATAAGATCTATCAAATGGAAACACTGGTTATTTTTAAATACCCATAAGACTTAATATCTTGCATGATATTCTTCTACTTTTGAAGTTATTGAGAAAATCACCAGATTGATGTGGAATTCCTTTCTATATGCTGTGAATATTTTTTATTACCATTGGTTAATAAAGAAGCTGCTTTGACCTATGACAGGGACGGATATAGCTAGCCAGGAAAATGAAATTAAGGTAGGGAGAAATAAGGCAGAATCACAGAGTTTCCATGTAGCTGCTGAAGGAGAAATATGCCAGCACCTTACCAGTAAGTCACAGACTCATGGCAATACACCAATTAATAGAAGTAGGTTAATTTAAGATGTAAGAGCTAGTTAGAATTATACCTTAGCTATCAACCAAGCATTATTGTAATTAGTATAGTTTCTGTGTGATTATTTGGGTGTGAGCATCCTGGAAAAAAAGCACAGACTCCATTTACACCAGATCTTAATTTGTCACCAAAATTTTTCAGGAAAGACATATGGTGCTCTATAGCAGAAAAGACAAAAATGGGAGTATTAAATGCAATATAAATGAAGCAGTTCTTAAAATTAAAGGAAAAAAATTAATGCATATGAAAAGAAATTCTCCCCTTCAACCTTCTGCTTTAATCTTGGGACCTATTATTCACTATATTAAATAACTTGGATGAACATGAAAAACTCATGAACTGAACAACTCAGTCCTTCCATGACTTCAACCAGGTAAGCCTTATTAATTCTAAAAAAAAGGACTCTAGTTAGTAACTTGCAACCTCAGTCAATTTTCTTTTGCTGAAAAGAAACATTATGACAACAGTAATTCTCATAAAAGAAAAGCATTTATTTAGAGTTTAGTTACAGTTTCAAAGGTTTAGTCAGTTGTCATCATGATGGGAAGCATGACAACTTGTAAGAAGGTATGATGCTGGAGCAGTAGCTCAATAGTCTCGATATCTGTATCTTCAAGCAACCAAAGGAGAGAAAGAGAATGGTCCTGACTTGAACTTTTGAAACCTCAAAGCACAGCCCTAGTAACACATTTCTTCCAACAAATAACACCTTATAATCCCTCTTTATATAACCTACTTCTTGATGATCAAACATTTAAACATATAACCATATAGAGGACATTCTTATTCAAACCACCACACTTGCCTCCTGATATAAAGCCCACAAGAGATTAGAAAGTTGGTTGAGGTCAAAGAACCCTCACTTATTTTCATTTCAATACATTTGGAATTTTCTTTACCCGATCAATATGCATTTTAGATGTATATTAAAATACCACAGAATAAGCCATTAATGTCTAGACATAATTCATTTTGGGGAGATGACTCTATTTCCTATATGTACCTAGCAGTCCTGACACTGCAAAAGGTTATATGTAACTTTTAATATATATATTGTGTCTCCCTTTAGCCTTTTCTTGCCTACTTCATCATTATTTTCCCTACTGACAGAATTCAACTTACTGGAAATTATAGACAAATTTTCTTAAAAAAAAAAGATACACTTTTGTAGGATGAGAGAAAGAAAAGTTCAGAAAGATCACTGTAGAAGAAAATATGCTCATGAGTTCAGAGAGGCCAGAGGTCAGAGAGATTTAATGAAGGTTACAACTGTTTGTTTTCTTTTTTTAACCAAGATTCCTCTATTATAAACATATAATCTCCCTGACAGTTCAGCAATTCATATTTATACCTGGGGCATGAAGTGTGACTCAAGTCCCATTATTTCGAAAATAATCACAAAACAGTGTAGGTTGAAAGAACTAAAGAAAGAAAAAAATGCTTTAATGCTTTAATATAGGAATGTATTTCAAGGAGGCATGTATTTAGCATGCCTTGAAAAATGTCCCATTTTCATGCCTCCACAATGCCATGCTACCTCCATTTTATTCCCTATCATATTCTATTTTAAATCTTAAGGTAGGACATTTCTTTTGTTTTTTTCCCTACAATTTATATGGTATTCCATATTTTAATGAGAACTAATTAGGATATTGTGTTTTTTCTCTCCACTCACTGTTTTCAGTGGCAAAATTAATGTGATAGTATGAATTAGAATGCCCCCAAAGGTTCATATATATGAATGCTTAATTACAAAGAAGTGGAATGATTTCACAAGGATGAGAAGGATTAGTATGTATGGCCTCACTGGAGTACGTGTGGCATTGTTGCAGGTAAAATGACACTTACAAGTTACAAATGTCAAAGACAGGCAAAGTCAGTCAGTCTCCTCTCTCTCTCTCTCTCTCTCTCTCTCTCTCTCTCTCTCTCTCTCTTTCTCTTTCTCTCTTTCTCAAAAAGTTCCCTTAATCATTGATTAATCTTCATACTCCTGTTAAGTATTTTCCATTGATCCTAATTCAATAATTCTCTCCCTTGATAAAAAGTTTGGTTTCGTGTTCTATTCCAGCTTATAATGAAAGAAAGATACAAAGTTCCAACTTATCTCTCCTTTCTAAAGACACAGAAACCATCTCATGCCAGGTAATAATACAATTTAGGAAAGGACTTTCTACAGACATTTAACCCAAATTTCTTTACTAAGAAGAATATTTTGGGTGCTGGAGAGAGTTCCTAATGTTTAGAGCACTGTTTGAGCATGCACAGCTCCCTGGTTTTATACTCAGCACTTCTACCAAAGTTTACAACCATATAAAAATCAATTTTAGGGGAGCTTAAAAGCTTTCTTTTTTATTCTGTGCTTACCAGGCATTTATGGGGTACATAGACATGTATCAAGACAAAATATGTATTTATATAAAATAAAAAAAGAAAAGTAAAGATGAAAAATATAATGAAAAGTAAAGAATTAGATTCAGCATGATACATTAACAATAAATAGGTGATTTATAAATGGATAAATTAATGTTAATATTTATAACATGTAGTATCACTGGGAATGAGAAAAATGCATGCAGCATTATGAGACAGCCCAGTTTTTTAATATAAGAGGAATAACAGGGCTAATTATTGAGTATCTCTAATTTAACCTTCTTTAATCCTGAATTATGTGAGATGAGAGTGAGTTCATTCCTGGTGATGAAAGCAAAAATGGAGACATAACTTCTCTGTAAAATTATCTGTCCAGGAAAAAAAGAATAAGTTTCTCTAATAAGCTCTACATAAATATTCAGAAAACTTCTTTAAAATTAGGGAAAATACACCAGATTGTTGCTTGTTTTTCAATCTCTTTTTAGAGTATTTAATTTACTGTACTTTGACTGTTTTTAAAATAAACAAGGTATCTACATCTCTTAAATTTATTTAAGAATACATGAACTGAGTTATATTTTTTATTCATCAAAAATTTTCACCTCCTCCCATCCCCCCATTTCCTTCCCACTTCCCCCCCTCCCCCTCCCCCTCCCTCTCCAGTCCTAAGATAAGTCAGAGTGCCCTGCCCTGTAGGAAGTCCAAGGACCTTCCCCCTCCATCCAGGTCTAGGAAGGTATGCATCCAAACAGATTAGGTCCCAAAAAGCCAGTACATGTAGTAGACTCAAAACCTGGTGTCAGTATCATTGGCTTCTCAGTCCACCCTCATTGTCAGCCACATTCAGAGAGTCCAGCTTGTTCACATGCTCATTCAGTCCCAGTCCAGCTGGCCTTGGTGAGCTCCCATTAGATCGGTCCCACAGTCTCAGTGGGTGGACGCACGCCTGGCGATTTTGACTTCCTTGTTCATGTTCTCCCTCCTTCTGCTCTTCATCTGGGCCTTGGGATCTCAGTCCAGTGCTCTAACGTGGGTCTCTGTCTCTATCTCCATCAATCCTCAGATGAAGGTTGTTTGATTTGATCTCCTCAGCATAGGAACAGGAACCCTGAGTTACATTTGTTATGGAAGGATAAAGACATTGTTGGCAGGGCAGAGGTTATATCTTCTACCACTTACAGTTATATCCAATGACTTACTAAGAGTATATAAATACATAATGTTAAAACCAAAAAGAATAATCTTGGTATGTCACAAAGGAAAACAATAGCACACAAAAGTAGCTTAGCAAAGCAATTGTTTCTGCAAAAAGATGTGCCAGATTACAAACTGTATTATACAGCACACTTGATCAAGAGATCTTCCTCTTTTATCCCCCATGTAAATAAATTCTGATTGAGTCTCATCCCATTGGTTGGAGAAAAACATGACAACCTGATGTGATATTCTAATTGGAGCAAAGGTGAAACAGAGGTTCAGAAAATATGAGAGCTTGCTAGCTTACTTCCTTTGATAAGAAGCAAGCAAACAAAGCAACCAGAAAGAAACTTAACTACCTTCAATAGAAAAGGTTGGTTTCCTCATAAGTACCATATATGCTTGCAAAAACAGTTAACTGTGATGCTAGATGCATGTCTTTTGATAATAAAATAATCATATATTTTTTTAAGAAATTGCAAAAGTTTTATTTTGGGTCAGGAAGTCATTTAAATACAGAATATAGACAAATATCTTTATTGAAATAGGTTTGGAAAATTCTTAAGAATTTTAGTTCAGTACAAATCTACAGGACAGCATCACTTCTCAAACAGTCTTTGCCACCATTAGGTCCTATTTAGAATGGGGAAGGTCACAGCATTTGCTTTTTCTTATTTAAAGAAAGGCACATAGCTGGGAGCTGGGTTTATATTCTGACACCTTAGTGTAACCAAGCTAGAGTTTCTGCAAAGATTGTGTTCTTTCATCTGCTCTTGCTTTGCTTTCACTGAAAGAAGGGTTCATTTATTTCTTCTTAGCTGAGGGGCCGCAAAGTTTTAACTAGCTTTACTTTTCTTTCTGGAGCTTAAAGGGAGACACAGCCAGATTCTCATTTACGGTTGGAAATGGACTCCTTCTTTCCACACTGCTTTAACCAGCCTTTAATACTGTGCGATGGGTCCCTTTTGTACTCACAGTTTGTACATAAGTCTCTTTTTTTTCAAACTACACAGCCTCTTTTTTTCTGATATAAATTATTTCTTTTTTTTTCTTTTTTTTAGACTTGTTTATTCAAGTTGCCGAAAACACTCTTTCCACTTCCTCCCCTCCTCCCAATACCCTCCCGCTCCCCCCACTCCCCCCACTCCCTCTCCTCCTCCCTCAACATTCCCCAGAGCAGTTAGGGTTTCCTGCTCTGTGGGAAATCCAAGTCCCCCCCCCCTCCCTCCAGGTCAAGGAAGGTGAGCATCCAGACAGGCCAGGATCCCAAAAAGCCAGTCCATGCAGATGAAACAAGACCCAGTGCCATTGTCAATGACTTCTCAGTCTTCATTTGGACCTTGGGGGCTCAGTCAGCCCCCATATCAACCACATTCAGAGAGTCCGGTTTGATCACATGCTCCTTCAGTCCCAGTTCAGCTGGCCTTGGTGAGCTCTCATTCGATCAGATCCCTTGTATCAGTGGGTGAACGCACCCTTCGCGGTCCTGACTTCCAGTGCTCCAATGTGGGTCTCTTTCTCTATCTACATCCATTGTCAGGTGAAGGCCCCCTCTGATTTTGCTTTCCTTGCTCACGATCTCCTTCCATCTGCTTCTAATTTGGGCCTAGGGAGTTAAGTCCAGTGTTCCAATGTATGTCTCTGTCTCTATCTCCATCCATCGCCATATGAAGGTTCTATGGTGATATGCAAAATATTCATCAGTATGGTTATGGGCCAAGACCAGATCAGCACCCTCTCCTCTGCTGCCCAGATTACAATCTGGGGACCTCTCCTTGGGCCTGGGAACCCCTCTAGAATCAAGTCTCTTGCATACCCTAAAATGGCTCCCTTAGTTGAGATAAAATATTCCCTGCTCCCATAACAATCCTTCCTCCCTCCCACCTCTCATTCCCCCAATCCATCCCCGATCCTCCCTCTCTCCCCTCTCCCTAACCATCTCCCTGTACTTCCACCCTCCCACCACACCCCGCCCCGTGCACCCAAGTTTGCCTGGCAATCTTGCCTACTTCTAATATCCAAGAGGATAACTATATGATTTTCTTGAGGTTCACCTTCTTATTCAGCTTCTCTAGGATCACAAATTATAGACTCAAAGACCTTTAACTATGGCTAGAAACCACTTGTGAGTGAGTACATACTATATTCCTCTTTTTGGGTATGGGTTACCTCACTCAGTAAAGCGTTTTCTACTTCCATCCATTTACATGCAAAATTCAAGATGTCATTGTTTGTTACCTCTGAGTAAACCTCTAATGTGTATATGTTCCACACCTTTTTTAACAATTTTTCTATTGAGGGGCACCTAGGTTGTTTCCAGGTTCTGGCTATTACAAATAATGCAGGTATGAACATAGTTGAACAAATACTTTTGCAGTATGATAGGGCATCTCTTGGGTATATTCCCAAGAGTGGAATTGCTGGGTCCTGAGGGAGGTTGACTCCCAGGTTCCTGAGAAACTGCCACACTGATTTCCACAATGGCTGTACAAGTTTGCATTCCCACCAACAATGGATGAGTGTTCCCCTCACTCCACATCCTCTCCAGCATAGGCTATCATTTGTGTTTTTGAGTTTAGCTATTCTGACAGGTGTAAGATGGTATCTCAAAGTGGTTTTGATTTGCATTTCCCTGATCGCTAAGGAGGTTGAGCATGTCCTTAAATGTCTTCTGGCCATTCGAAGTTCATCTGTTGTGAATTCTCTGTTCAGTTCAGTACCCCATATTTTAATTGGGTTAATTAGAGATTTAGTGTCTAGTTTCTTGAGTTCTTTGTATATTTTGGAGATCAGACCTTTGTCTGATGAAGGGTTGGTGAAGATCTTTTCCCAGTCCGAAGGTAGCCTTTTTGTCTTACTGACAGTGTCCTTTGCTTTACAGAAGCTTCTCAGTTTCAGTAGGTCCCATTTATTCATTGTTTCTCTTATTGTCTGTGCTACTGGGGTTATACTTAGGAAGTGGCCTCCTGTGCCTATATCTTGTATACTGCTTCCCACTTTCTCTTCTATCAGGTTCAAAGTGGACAGATTAATGTTGATGTCTTTAATCCATTTGGACTTGAGTTTTGTGCATGGGGATAGATATGGATCTACTTTCATTCTTCTACATGTTGACATCCAGTATGCCAGCACTATTTGTTAAAGAAGCTTTCCTTCTTCCATTGTATACCTTTAGCTCCCTTGTCAAAAATTAGGTGTTCATATGTTTGTGGATTAATATCCGGTTGTTCTATTGGATTCCATAGGTCGACTTCTCTGTTCTTCTGCCAATACCAAGCTGTTTTCTTTCTTTTTTTTTGAGAAAGCAATTTTATTAAATTATAAAAGTTTCCATTTCCACCCCTCCTCCCAACACCCTCCCACGCCCCCCAATCCCTCTCCTCCTCAATCTCCATCCCTAAGAGCACTCAGGGTTTCCTGCCATGTGGGAAGTTCAAGATCCTCCCTCCTTTCTCCTGGTCCAGGAAGGTGAGTATCCAAACAGACTGGATCCCCAAAATCCAGTACATGCAGAGGAAACAAGTCCCAGTGTCATTGTCAATGGCTTTTCAGAAAGACTCTGGGCCAGCCACATTCAGAGAATCCAGCCACATTCAGAGAATCTGGTTGGATCACGTCCTCGTTCAGTCCCAGTCCGATTGGACTTGGTGAACTCTCATTAGATCAGTCCCCTTGTATCAGTGGGTGATAGCATCCCTCTCAGTCCTGATTTACTTTTTCATTTTCTTCCTCCTTCTGCTCCTCATTTGGACTTTGGGGGGCTCAGTCCGGTGCTCCAATGTGGGTCTCCATCTGTATCGCCATCCATCCTTGGATGAAGGTTCCCTCTGGTCTTGCCTTCTTTGCTCACGTTCTCTTTCCTTCTGCTTCTCGTTTGGACCTAGGGAGTTAAGTACAGTGTTCCAATGTGGGTCTCTGTCTCTTGTCTCTATCTCCATCCAACGCCAGATGAAGGATCTATGGTGTTAAGCAAAATATTCATCAGTATGGTTATGGGCCAAGGCCGGTTCAGGCACCCTCTCCTCTGTCCAGAGAACAATCAGGGGATCTCTCCTTGGACCTGGAATCCCATATATAATCAATTCTCCTGTAAACCCTAAAACGACTCCTTAGTTGAAATATATTCTTCCCTGATTCCATATTCATCCTTCCTCCCTCCCACCATCCCAGTCCATTGAGCTTTCCCCATTCCTCCCCTACTCACTTCTCTCTAACCCTCTCCCCTTCCACCATCCCCCCCCCCCCCCATGCACCCGAGGTTACCTGGGACTCTTGTCTACTTCCTATCTCCTGGCGGATAGCTAAATAATCTTCATCAGGTTCACCTTCTTATTTAGCTTCTCTAGGATCACGAATTATAGGCTCAAAGACCTCGAATTATGGTTAGAATCCACTTATGAGTGAATACATACCGTGTTCCTCTTTTTGGGTCTGGCTTACCTCACTCAGTAAAGCGTTTTCTATTTCCATCCATTTGCATGCAAAATTCAAGATGTCATTGTTTTTTACTGCCGAGTAAAACTCTAATGTGTATGTGTTCCACACCTTTTTTAACCATTCTTCTATTGAGGGGCACCTAGGTTGTTTCCAGGTTCTGGCTATTACAAATAGTGCTGCTATGAACATAGTTGAACAAATACTTTTGCAGTATGATAGGGAATCTCTTGGGTATATTCCCAAGAGTGGAATTGCTGGGTCCTGAGGGAGGTTGACTCCCAGGTTCCTGAGAAACCGCCACACTGATTTCCAAAGTGGCTGCACAAGTTTGCATTCCCACCAACAATGGATGAGTGTTCCCCTCATTTCACATCCTCTCCAGCATAGGCTATCATTGGTGCTTTTGAGTTTGGCTATTCTGACAGGTGCAAGATGATATCTCAAAGTTGTTTTGATTTGCATTTCCCTGATCACTAAGGAGGTTGAGCATGACCTTAAGTGCCTTTTGGGCATTCGAAGTTCATCTGTTGTGAATTCTCTGTTCAGATCAGTATACCATTTTTTAATTGGGTTAATTAGAGATTTAGTGTCTAGTTTCTTGAGTTCTTTGTATATTTTGGAGATCAGACCTTTGTCTGATGAGGGGTTGGTGAAGATCTTCTCCCAGTCTGAAGGTACCCTTTTGGTCTTACTGACAGTGTCCTTTGCTTTACAGAAGCTTCTCAGTTTCAGTAGGTCCCATTTATTCATTTTTTCTCTTATTGTCTGCACTCCTGGGGTTCTGCTTAGGAAGTGGCCTTCTGTGCCTATATCTTGTAGACTACTTCCCACTTTCTCTTCTATCAGGTTCAAAGTGGACAGATAAATGTTGATGTCTTTAATCCATGTGGACTTGAGTTTTGTGCACGGTGATAGATATGGATCTACTTTCATCTTCTACAGGTTGACATCCAGTTATGCCAGCACCATTTGTTAAAGATGCTTTTCTTCTTCCATTGTATACGTTTAGCTCCCTCTTCGAAAATCAGGTGTTCATAAGTTTGTGGGTTAATACCCGGGTGTTCTATTCGATTCCATAGGTAGTCTTCTCTGTTGTTATGCAGATACCAAGCTGTTTTCAACACTGTTGTTCTGTAATAGAGTTTGAAGTCAGGGATGGTAATGCCTCCAGAAGTTCCTTTATTGTATAAGATTGTTTTGGCTATCCTGGGTTTTTTGTTTTGCCATATAAACTTGATTATTGTTCTCTCAAGGTCTGTGAAGAAGTTTGATGGGATTTTGATGGGAATTGCATTGAATCTATAGATTGCGTTTGGTAGAATTGCCATTTTTACTATTTTGATTCTCCCAATCCAAGAGCAGGAGAGGTCTTTCTATTTTCTGGTATCCTCCTCAATTTCTTTCTTCAAGGACTTAAAATTCTTGTCAAATAGGTCTTTCACTTCCTTGGTTACAGTTACCCCAAGATATTTTATGCTATTTGTTGCTATCATGAAAGGTGATGTTTCTCTGATTTCCCTCTCTGCTTCTTTGTCCTTTGTGTATAGGAGGGCAACTGATTTCTTGGAGTTGATCTTATATCCTGCCACGTTACTAAAGGTGTTTATCAGCTGTAGGAGTTCTTTGGTAGAGTTTTTGGGGTTGCTTATGTAAACTATCATATCGTCTGCAAATAACGAAAGTTTAACTTCATCCTTTCCAATTCGAATCCCATTGATCTCCTTATGTTGTCTAATTGCTATTGCTAGAACTTCAATCACTATATTGAAGAGTTATGGAGAGAGTGGGCAGCCTTGTCGTGTTCCTGATTTTAGTGGAAAGGCTTTGAGTTTCTCTCCATTCAGTTTGATGCTAGCTGTCGGCTTGCTGTATATTGCTTTTACTATATTTATGTATGATCCTTGTATCCCCAGTCTCTCCAACACCTTTATCATAAATGGGTGTTGAATTTTGTCAAATGCTTTTTCAGCATCCAATGAAATGATCATATGGTTTTTTTTTCTTTCAGTTTATTTATATGATGGATTACATTGATAGATTTGCGTATGTTGAACCAGCCCTGCATCTCTGGGATGAAGCCTACTTGATCATAATGGAAAATTTTTCTAATGTGTTCTTGGATTCATTTTGCCAGTATTTTATTGAGAATTTTTGCGTCAATGTTCATGAGTGAGATTGGACTGTAATTCTCTTTCTTGGTTGTGTCTTTGTGTGGTTTTGGTATCAGGGTAACTGTAGCTTCATAAAAGGAGTTTGGCAATGACTCTTCTGTTTCTATATTGTGGAATACATTAAGGAGTATAGATATAATTTCTTCCTGGAAGTTCTGTTAGAATTCTGCATTGAAACCATCTCGTCCTGGACTATTTTGGGGTAGGGAGATTTTTGATAACAGCTTCTAATTCTTCACGACTAACAGGTCTATTTAGATTGTTCACTTACTCTTGATTTAACTTTGGTAAATTGAATTTATCTAAAAACAAATCCATTTCTTGTACATTTTCCAACTTTGTGGCATATAAACTCTCGTAGTAAGATCTAATGATTCTCTGAATTTCCACTGTGTCTGTTGTTACGTCCCTCTTTTCATTTCTGATCTTATTAATTTGAGTTTTCTCTCTCTGCCGTTTGATTAGTTTGGCTAGGGATTTGTCAATCTTGTTGATTTTCTCCAAGAACCAACTTTTTGTTTCGTTGATTTTTTGGATTGTTTTCTGTGTTTCTATTTTGTTGATTTCAGACCTCAGTTTGATTATTCCCAATCTTCTACTCCTCCTGGGAGAGTCTGCTTCTTTTTTTCCTGAGCTTTTAGGTGTGCTGTTAAGTCTCCAATATATGTTTTCTCCGTTTTCTTTAATTGGGCACTTAGTGCTATGAACTTTCCTCTTAGCACTGCTTTCATTGTGTCCCATAGGTTTGAGTATGTTGTGTTTATTTTCATTAAATTCAAGGAATACTTTAATTTCTTTCTTTATTTCTTCCTTGACCCAAGGATGATTCAGTAGTTGACTGTTCAACTTTCACACATTTGTAGGCTTTCTGGAATTCGAATTGTTATTGAATTCTAACTTTATTCCGTGGTGTTCCGACAAGACACAGGTGATTACTAATATTTTTTTGTATCTGTGGAAGTTTGCTTTGTTACCGAGTATGTGGTCAATTTTCAAGAAGGTTCCTTGAGCTGCAGAGAAGAAGGTATATTCTTTCATTTTTGGGTAGAATGTTCTATAGATATCTGTTAAGTCCATTTGATTCATTACCTCTAACAATTCTCTTATTTCTCTGTTGAGTTTCTGTTTGATTGATCTGTCCATTGGTGAGAGAGGTGTGTTGAAGTCTCCTACTATTAGTGTGTGTAGTTTGATGACTGCCTTGAGTTCTAAAAGTTTTTCTTATACATAAGTGGGTGCTTTTATATTAGGGGCATAGATATTCATGATTGAGACTTTCTCCTGATTAATTGTTCCTGTTATGAGTATGAAATGTCCATCTCCATCTCTTCTGATTGATTTTAGTTTGAAGTCAATTTTGTTAGATATTAGAATGGCCACACCAGCTTTTTTCTTAGGTCCGTTTGCTTGGAAAACCTTTTCCCAACCCTTTACTCTGAGTAGATGTCTATCTCTGTGGTTGAGGTGTGTTTCTTGTAAACAGCAGAATGTTGGATCCTGTTTTCTTATCCAGTCTCTAAGTCTGTGCCTTTTTATAGGTGAGTTGAGTCCATTAATATTAAGTGATATTAATGACCAGTGGTTGTTGATTCTGTTTATTATTTGTGTGTGTGTGTGTGTGTGTGTGTGTGTGTAGTCGAGTTTGTGTGTTTCTCTTCTTTGAGTTGTGGTTGTAAAGGGTCACTAGATGTCTGGGTTATTGTAGGCAATGATGGCAATGTTGGATTTCTTGGGTTGCGATTTTCCTTCTATTACTTTCTGTAAGGCTGGATTTGTGGCTACGAATTGTTTAAATTTATTTTTATCCTGGAATATTTTGTTTTCTCCGTTGATAGTGAATGATAACTTGGCTGGGCATAGTAGTCTGGGTTTGCATCCAAGGTCTCTTAGTTTCTGCAGTATCTGTATCCATGACCTTCTGGCTTTCATGGTTTCCATAGAGAAGTCTGGTGGAAGCCTGATAGGTTTACCTTTATAAGTCACTTGATCTTTTTCCTTTGCAGCTCTTAATATTCTTTCTTTAATCTGAATGTTTTGTGTTTTGATTATTATATGGCGAGCAGACGGTTTTTTTGGATCCAGTCTATTCAGCGTTCTGTATGCTTCTTGAACCTTCATAGGAATATCGTTCTTTAGATTGGGAACGTTTTCTTCTATAATTTTGTTAAATATATTTTCTGGGCCTTTGATCTGCAGCTCTTCTCCTCCTTCAATCCCTATTATTCTTAGATTTGGTTTTTTTATTGTGTTCCAGATTTCCTGAATGTTTTGTGAAGAGAATTTGTTGGATTTGCCGTTTTCTTTGACCAGAGCATTTATTTTCTCTATGGTATCTTCAGAATCTGAGATTCGTTCTTCTATCTCTTGTATTCTATTGGTTAGGCTTGATTCTGTAGTCTCCGTTCATTCACCTAGGTTTTCCATATCCAGCCGGTTCTCGTTTTGTGTTTTCCTCATTGCCTCCATTTCAGTTTTCAATTCTAAGACTGTTTCCTTTACTTGTTTGATTGTTTTTTCTTGGTTTCTCAGGGTATCATTCACGGATTTACTTATTTCTTCAAACTTTGTTATATTTCTCATCCATTTCTATACTCATTTCTTCAAATTTTTTGTCATACTTCTAGTCCAATTCTTTAAGGGAGTTATTCATATCCCGTTTAAGGGACTCTATTGCTTTCATAATGGCACTTTTTTCCACTTCATTTGGGTTAGAGTGTTCAAGTTCTTCTGTTGTAGGGTCGTTGGGATCTGGTGTGTTCATGTTGTTTTTCAGATTGTTGGAGGAGGTCTTGCCTTGGCATCTGCCCATCTCTTCGTTCAAATGCTCTCTATTGGAACTTCTGGTAGCGGGTCAGGTTCCCTTGTTGGGCAGGGAGTTCACTGATAGAATGCCTACCTTTCCTCAGGCAGGCTATTGAAGCACAGGCACTCCCTCTTTCCGGGATGTGCCTACAGAGCAGGCCCAGTGTGCAAGACAGCTGAGCTGGGGAAATTTTATGGCCCCAGTGTGAAGGGAGAAATATAGATATTTGTACCTGGATGGAAGCTGGGATGGCAGACGGGAGAGCTTAGCAGGGTGGAGCCAGCACTGCAGGGTGACCTGGGAGTCTATGGGGTCGGGGAAAGTCTGAGCTCCTCTTCGCCAGGCCCCTGCCGCGGGCCTGAAGCAAACTCACCCCTCCGATGGCCCTCTGGCTGGAGGCTGGGATGGCTGGCGGGGCGCTAGCAGGGTGGAGCCAGCAGAGCAGGGTGACCTGGGAGTCTATGGGGTCGGGGAAAGTATGAGTTCCTCCTCGCAGGGCCCCTGCCACAGGCCCGAAGCAATCTCACGCCTCCGATGGCCCTCTGGATGGAAGCTGGGATGGCTGGCGGGGTCCTCTAAAATTCTTATGAGTAGTTATATATTTTTATTTTCTTTTTCTTTCTTTCCCTTTTATTCTTTTTTTAATTCACTGAAGCAGAAGCGTTTTAGTTACAGGTTTGCTTTACATATACATGTTTTGCCTCATTTCTTTTTAAATTTGCCATTTTTTCAATGTATAGTCTCACTATATTTGGAATAGAAATATAAATGTAAAGATGAATTTCAAAGTTATCTTTTAGTAATGGAATAAAGAAAGACTTTGAAGTAAAAATCCTGTTCTGTATTTGATATGGTCGTTAAAGAAATTATATGCATGTTTTTAATTTCAGGGAAACAGAGTGTGTGAATTAACTTTCCATGACTTTGAAAACTACTATACACAATCAAATTGTAGGAAGAAAGAATTATATACGATACACTTATCTTAGAAAGGTAACAAAATTATCCCATGTTATGCTGTAGATACATATGAAAAATTTAAAAAAAAATCAAAAAGGACCTAGAGAGTTAAGTCCAGTGTTCCAATATGTGTCTCTGGACCAGAGGGAACCTTTATCTGACGATAGATGGAGATAGAGACAGAGACCCACATTGGAGCACTGGACTGAGCCCCCAAGGTCCAAATGAGGAGCAGAAGGAGAGAGACCATGAAAAAGGAAATCAGGACCGCGAGGGGTGCCTTCACCCTATGATACAAGGGGACTGATTGAATGAGAGCTCACCAAGGCCAGCTGGAATGGGACTGAATGAGCATGTGATCAAACCGGAGTCTCTCAATGTGGCTGACATGGGGGCTGACTGAGAAGACATTGACAATGGCACTGGGTCTTGTTTTGTCTGCATGTACTGGCTTTTTGGGATCCTAGTCGTGTTGGATGCTCACCTTCCTAGACCTGGAGGGAGAGGGGAGGAACTTGAACTTCCCACGGGGCAGGAAACTCTGACTGCTCTAAGGACTGGAAAGGAAGGAGGAGAGGAAGTGGGGGAAATGGGAGGATATGGGGAGGAGGGGAGGAAGTGGAAATTTTTATAAACAAATAAATAAATAAATGTGAAAAAAAATCAAAAAGGCTATTTGTAAATATCAAAATGTATGGACACTTTGCTAACTTAAGAAATCATGAATTAAAGAGATTGTTGCTTCAAAATGTTGATGTTATCATTTTTATTCTTCCAATATAGTCTGACCCTCTTAAATATTTCTTTACTTTGGATCAAGAAGTCTTATTTTACCTAGGAACAGTAATTTCTCATATTGGAAAAAATGACAAAGTGAAAAAAGGGACATGATGAAGTTTTTGTAAAAAAAATAACGCATGTTTTTTAACTACTTACCTTGTCAAGTCACATTCTAGTAAAGAAGGAAATAAAAATATATGCTAAACATTTAACATTTTTCTGTGGATCCACCATAGTCTAACTACTGCCCTGATTATGATAGCGCAATAGTTCCCACATGAGAGCTATAGGACTAAGTAGAGATGAGGTGAGTTCAAATTTTATTGAGTTATTCACTTTGTTTGTTTATTTGTTTCAGTAGAAACCATGAACTTCATTTTTTCTCTAAAATTGAATTATAATTTCAGCTCAAACACGACAGGTGATATCCATCGGCCCTGTAAAAGCTTTGGAATACTGGAGAAAATAGAAAAAAATCTTACAAGATAGTCTTTCCATTTTATATTTCATATTTATTTATTATTTAATTTGCTATAAGAGTCAAAGGAGATTTATTAACTAAATATTTATAAGATTAGCATGTGTTTGTCCCAGAAAAGTATGAGAGAGAATTTTTCTGTTTACTTACTAATTTATGTAATAATTATGTAATTATGTATTCAATGTTTACTGATTATGCATTGTATGCCAGTCACTATTTTAAAGGTTGAGAATACAGTTATGAAAAATAAAATACAAATTTCTATTCAAAATATAGTGATCAAAACTAGATGATAAATTAACACGTGAATAATTCACAAATCAAAGGTAATAATCATGAAGAAAAATTAAAAGCTTCCTTTTGCAGAAATGTAATCTTTGTTAATGTATAAAGCAAAACTATTACCAAAGGATAATAGACAGATATTTATATAGCCAAATATAAATGACTATGGTCTGAAAACAGACTTAGGTTACCCCAGATTTCATTTTCCATCATAGTAGCAGCTTGAAGAAGGAAGAAGAGAAAAGAAATCAAAAACAAAGAAAATCACAAATCAAGGTATTATTAAATCAAATTATTTTCACACATTGGTGGAAATATTAAATAGGTCCTATAAACAAAGTGAGATAAATCTCAGCATATCAGGCTTCAGCTGCTTAGTCTGGTTTGGCAGGAGAAAAGTGTCTTTGTACATTTTACAAAATAATTGCCTAAGAATCACAAAGCTCTTATATCAAGGACAGAGTAAGGCAATGCATGACTATTAAGTGAGATAAAAATTACTCAAGATAATTTGGCTGTGGGCTTATAATATTTCATACTAATCTGTAATCATTCAAGTTAAAATCAGGTAATAATCCTTCCAGAAAGTTCAGTGGGTGGTTTAATTTCTTTCTGGGAACCTTTGCTTCCCCTCCTACATTATAAGATCAATAAATAATGCCAGAACATAGCTCTGCTGGAGAAATGAAGTTGTTCTACTGAATATTTTATCATATGAGAAGTTACATAAATTATAATAACACATTAGAAATATTTTTAGTGTATCCTGCATCATGTTTTATAGATGAAGTCCCAAAACTCAGGGTGTGAGGGAAAACTATTTACACAATCTGAGGGTAGTATTAGCTACATAGTGTATTCTAACTAATATCAGGTTATTTCAAAAATGCTCAAAACCAAACAAACATTAACAAAATATTAAAAAATCCAATGTAATCTATTTTATTTTTCATTATCACTGTTACTAAATATTTGAAAATTTAATAAAGTTTATACAGGTCATATTTTCCCCCTTAACCAAAATTTTTCTGAGATCCTCCTAAATCTCTATCTACCCAAAATCACTTTCTCATATCCTTTTTAACCTATTTCAGTTTATTGTTCCTAAACTACCCTTTAATGACTCCCCTGTCAACTAGTGTGGTGATTTACCCATCATAATTACACCACTAAAGAAAAGTGGATGGGACTTGACCATTCTCCAAACTAATCTAGCTTTTGTAAGGTTGGCCTTCCACAAGTCTCATATGTGCTGTTACAATTGCTTAGAGTTTATACATGTAATGTTCCTGCTATGAACACAAAAGCAATAATTTTTGAAGATATATACCACCTCTGATTATTAAATTATTTTCTATCTCTTCTTCTTTAAGTATCCCTCATTGCGGAATAGACTGGTGTAGTATAAACATCATTTTAGACCTGAGAACTCTGTAAAACACTCTGTTAATCTTTGCAAGTCATTGTTGGACATCTTGTAAAATATCAGCCCCTTCAAGTAGAAGCTTTTCTAATGAAGGTTAAAAGGTGTTCTGATTTATGTGTAAAGCAAAATGTCATTAGAATGTATTAAAATACCAAATCCATTTAAAAGAATAATAGCATTAGGTTCTGATCTAGATCTCTGCCTGATCTGGACACATATTTTTGTCCATATTGGAAGTGTCACATGTTATTTCCGTCTCATAGATTGAGTCTTAGATTTTATTAGAAAGGGCTTAATTACTCCCATAACTTTCTTGGCACCACTTTAAACATATGTGGCTGTGAGTCTATATGTGGGTCCACCATTATGTGAAAGATTCAATGCATTTCCTGAAACTAGAGATATAGCTTGTTGGTGGCTGCCTGCTATAGTTTCTGCAAACTAAACTGAGGACTCCTGCAGGCACAGTATACTCAAATTACCAAAAGGCATATAAGGAATTGTTCAACATCCTTAGTCATCAGAAAACTGCAAATCAAAACAACTCTGAGATTCTGTTTCATGCTTGTCATAATGGCTAAGAGAAAAAACACTAATTGCAGCTTATGCTGAAGAGGACATGGAGCGAAAGAAAGACTCCTTCATTGCTTCAATATTACCATATTCACGCACACACACATGCACACACACACACACACACACACACACACACACACACACACACACACGTATAATCTCAGCTCCTGAGAGATAAATCCAGTAGAAGCAGAAATTCAAAGCAAGCTTGGGTTTCAAGAGACAATGTGTGAAAAAAAGTAAATGAATAAAACAAGCAAAGATTATAAGATGCTGTAAAATTATTTAACATTCTACTAGGGGATAGATGCAATTATTTGAATTATTTTCTTCCAAGGCAAATAAAATTTATTTGCATTCCTGTTATCATGAGCCTTGAATAAAGTCTAGGATTTCCTCTGTGTGTCTCCGTCTCTCTCTCATACATACCCACCCACACCCCATGTATATGTGTGTGTGTGTGTGTGTGTGTGTGTGTGTGTGTGTGTTTATATATCCTAAGGAGTTCTAACCCACTTCATGTCAGCATGTATTTTATTTTAACATAAAGAGCTATATTTGTTATAAATAAGGAAATTGAGTCTTTCCTATATTAGGGAAACATAAAAATTATAAACATAAATATATTCTCACATGTATAAAGCTTTATAAGTTTTGCTACAAAAATTCATAATAAATCTCATAAAAGCATTTCTCTAAGAATTTTTTTCTATTAATAATTTTACAGTTCAAGCTTTTGTTAATAACTTAGAAATTATATACTTATAGACCAATGACATATTCCTACATTTAAATTTTATAGTTTATCATAGTAATAAGTACTGCATTTTAGCAGACACAAAATTACTGCTGCCCACTTATAATTTTATCATTTCTTTTTTTGTGATAACTATATTTTTCTATTGCCATTTTTGATGAAGCATGGGTAATAAATATACATAAGACATGTACAATATAGAAAACACACAAATTTGTTTAACATATATTTGATTGATTTCATGTGATGATTCATATTCTTAGTCAACTTGACTGCATTTGGAATCAATATAGAAAAAAAGTCCTTTAGAGATTCTATATTGGGCTAATTGTAGTAGGGAATAATCACTGTAACTATGGATGAATCCATTCCATGATCTGAGGTCTTCCTAAAGGGCCTAAAGTTGATAAAGCAAGCTGTCCCAAGTGTATTAAACACTCTTGGTTTCTTGAGTAGAGTTGGATCCAATCATTTGCTCCTACTGCCATTTATTACATTTCATGTTCAAACATATAATCAAACTGTCAAGCAAAATAAATTTGTACTTCTTTAAGTTGATTTTGTCAAATATTTTCTCTCAGAAATAGCATAAGTAACCATTCATATGAGTTACTGAGAGCATTTATAAGTAAATGGAAGACTAAGAGATTTGATTAGAATTAAGCATTTGCAAACTGAATTTGAGAAAATGTAAATTATAAAAATGAGATACACAAAGGGATATGGATTGGTATAGCTAGTTGAATGAAGAAGTATGAGGGCTGATAAGGTTATTTTAAGAAGTCATTTGTGTGGACTTCCCTGAGTTTTCAACCCACCTTTTTTTCCTTTTTTTCTATTACTTAATCCCCATCCCTTACTTGTTATTAACTATATTTCTAATTTTCCTTTACAACTGAGTATAGTCAAAATTATTTGCAGAAAGATACATTATGCTTCCTATAGAAGACACTGTAAATTAAGAATTATTAAACTTAGATCTACTTCACTTTAAAATTTTTAAATTTACTTATTGATATTGGAGATAATTCTTTTTGGAGTTCTGCATCTGGAACGGCTTCAAGGCTGCTGACTACGATGGCCTAGCTTCACCAACTGCTTCACCAATGACTTAAACATTATCTTGAATGTTTTCAGGGTCCCCCCCAAATTCCAATGTGCCCAAAGAACATGGAGTATTTAAGAGAATGACATCCACATTGCAATAATATGGATCAACTGGATCTTGGGAGCTCAGTCCAGTGCTCTGATGTGGGTCATTTCCTCTGTTTCCATCTGTTGTTGGATGAAGGTTCTATGGTGATATTTAAGATAATCATCAGTCTGAATATAAGGAAAGGCCAGTTCAGACACCCACTCCTTTATTGCTTAGGGTCCCAGCTGAAAACATCCTTGTGGATTCCTGGGAATTTTTCTAGAGCCAGATTTCTTGCTAAACCTCTGAATGCTCCCTCAATCATCATATCTCTTTCCTTGCTTTCATATCTGTTCTTTTTCCATCTCGACTATCCCATTTCCTCAAGTTCTTCTCAACACCTCATTATCCCCTTCCTTCTACACCCTGCCCCAATGCTCCCAAATTTTTGTCTCTTTCCTATTTCTAGGTGGGTCTATATATGTTTTTCTTTGTGTTTACCTTATTACTTAGCTTCTCTAGGATCATGAACTATAGGTTCAATGTCCTTAGTTTATGACTAGTATTCACTTATGAGTGAGTACATACAATATTCACTTTTTGGGTCTGGGTTACCTCACTTGATAGGGGAGTTCAGCCAATCACATTCTGTTCATGGGCGTGTCGCCCTAAGGCAAAAGTTTACCTATAAACCTGGCGGGTGAAAGCCCCCGCCCTCTCTCCCTCTCGACCTGTCCTGGATTCAGCGTTCCAGACGGGTGGGACTTTATGTAAGTTTTTCCTTCTGTTTTATTAAAGCTGTATCTTTTGTAAGATAGTCTGGGGACTTTTCATTACCGGTCGCCCTGCGTCTTCATCTGGCATTTTCTTATTCCATCCATTTGCATGCAAAATTCATTGTTTTTTACCACTAAGCAGTACTATAATGTGTAGATGTGACACATTTTCTTTATCTGTTCATCAGTTGAGGGGCATCTAGGTTGTTTCCAGGTTCAGACTGTTACAAACAATACTGCTATGAAATGTCTCTTTTTAAAGGAAAAGAGAAGAACATGATATGAGAATGATAGGATAGGAAGGTATATTACTGAATCTACTTAATCCAAAATAAAAACTATTAATTTCAAAATATTTTGCATTGGTATGGATATTGGTTTGTTTATACAAATTAAAAATTAATTTTTTATTCTATAGTACATTTCTACTCTTGTTTGGTTACTGTGTCTATGCAGCTCATTTAAAATTGAAATATGTAAGTAAAAATTCAGATTGATAATCTAAAATAGTCAAATTTATAGTTATGTTAAATATGTTTTTAAAGTCATACACAGACACACAGATATATTTAGATAGATAATTAGTCTCCAAATCCTTCAAAGTCCTAAAGAATATGACATCCAATAAGTTTAATAACCTATGGATTTTCTTGAGAGTGAAATATACCTGCCCCTGACAGTATTGATCTACTTCAAAATAAGATGATGGGCATCAAATAACCTCCATTTGGAGCATGCTTTTTATTGCAAAAGCTAGCCGTTTGGGAAAAAATCTGTTATTGTCTCTATTGCCAACAGGGGGAAATTCAGGATAAGGATAAAATTTACAAACAGAAGAAGGTGTCAGAGACATATGCCACCCTCATTTTTATGAATATATAAAAAACCTCAGATTAAACAACTTCACATGCATGCAGAGGACCCATTTAGCTTGTATGTTTGCTGGTTCAGATCAGTAAGTCCCAGTGAATCCTGTTTTGTTGATTCTGTCAGGCATGTTTTCATGATATCCTTCAATTTTTAGCTGCTACAATCCTGCCTCACTCTCTTACGTGGTGTTCCCTTAGCTCCACTTAATGCTTGACTGTGAGTCTATTTTCAGTTTCTATCAGCTGGTTGAGGGGTCTCTCTTTTAATAATTGATCTAGGCACTGATCATGTAAGTATAGCTTAATGTAATTTGCTTTACTTATTTATTATTTTTATTGATTTATTTTAAGTCTGTCAGTTGTGATACACATTAATGAAGATGGGTTAAACTAATATGTGAGAGTTAGCCAATAAAACGCTAAACTAGATACTGGACCACGCAGTGTTTAATGAATACAGTTTCTGTGTGGTTAATTTGGGTACAAGCTAGCCAGGGGTACGGGACAAACAAGGGGCTCTGCTCATCATACAGCAAATTTATAGTTCTATACATTTGACTGCCAATATCATGATATCATTTGCTTTTTCTAATAAATGATTAATGCTCCATTTTGTAAATATAGAATATTTTCTTTATCCATTTGTTGGTTGAGGGACATCTAGGATGTTTACAGTTATAAATAACTGTTATCACAGTTATAAATAAAACCACTGTGAATATATTTGAGCAAGATTATCTCAATAGATGCCAAAAACTAATTTGTAAAAACAGTACCACTTCATGATAACTGTCTTAGCGAGATTAAGAATACAGGAGACAAAACTAAACATAAGAAAGACAATTTACAATATGCCTATAACCAACATCAAAGTAAATGGAGATAAACTTAAAGAAATTCTACTGAAATCTTTTCCATTTTCCTTTATCTATTCAATATAGTACTTGAAGGTAGAGCTAGTTCTAGAAGAAAACTGACAGAGATCAAGAAGGTACAAGTTCAAAAATACAAAGTCAAAATTTCATTATTTACAGATAATATGATATTATACATAAATAAACACAAAAGATCTGCCAGCCAGTTCCTACACTTTATAAAAACCTTCAGCAATATGTCTAGATACAACATTTAAAAAATAGCAGTAGTCCTCTTTTATGCAAACAACAAAAGAACTAAGAAAGAAATCAAGGCAACAATACACTTCATAATAGACACAAACAATATAAAACGTCTTAAGGAAATCCTACCAAAGCAAATGAAAGACTTGTATGACAAAAACTTCAAGTCTTTTAAGAAAGAAAGTAAAGAAGATATCATAAGATGGAAAGATCTCCCATACTCATGGATCAGTATGATTAACAAAAATAAAATGGTCATCCTAACAAAAGCAACCTATAGATTCAACACAATCTCTATCAAAATCACATCACATTTCTTTATAGACCTTGACAGGGCAATAATCAATTTCATATGGAAAAGCAACAACAAGAAATTAGGATAACAAAAAGAATTGTAAACTTCCAGAGGTTTCACAATCCCTGATTTCAAGCTATACTTCAGAAATATGTAAGTAAAAAAACACACAAAAAAATCCAAGTTGATCAATGCAATCAAGAGAAGACCAGGTCATAAATCTACATATTTATTGTCACTAAATTTTTGATAAAGAAACCAGAAATAAACAATGTAAAAATAAAGCACCTTCAACAAATGGTGTTAGTCTATCTTGATGTCTGCATGCAAATTAATCCACATTTATTTCCCTATACAAAACCTAAGTTCTTGTTGATCAAAGATGTCAACAACAACAACAGCAGCAAAAGACAAAGATACTGAACCCAGTAGAAGAGAAATTATACAATACCCTTTAATGCATTGGAACATAAGACAATTAACTAAGCAGAACACTTTTAGCACAATTGAGATTGACCATTACTAAACAGAATTTCATGAAGCTGAAAAGCTTTGATTATACAAATGACACTGTCAATAGGACTAAATGGCAACCTACAAAGTGGAAAAGGATTTTTCCCAAATCCACATATGATAATGGGCTAATATTCAAAATATATGAAGAAATAAATAAATTAGACACAATAAAGACAAGTAAAACATTTTAAAAAAATGGGTTATAAACATCCTTCTCCACATATGTAGGAGAGCTGACTCTACTCCTCATCTGAGTGGGGTGGTCCCAGTGATCAGATCAGACCAGCTCAGCTACCACCCAGATATACATTCAAGGCTTTGAGTTGGCATTCCCCAAAATCTTCCCCAACTATGACATGATGGATCCATAAATAGACTAGTTATATGGAGCCATAGATGTAGAATCTCCATGATTCTGGCCAACTCCAAAATATTCAAGAGAAGTATTGGTGAGGGTCCAGTATTGCTGGTGTATCAGAAGCTAAAGGTCTTGAACCTCATCAACAACACATTGTACAATGAACATTTGCAAGTAATTCTGTGAGGACAAAGAGTTATATTTCAGGATACACAGCATCTCCAAATGTCACTAAGCTGAATGTAAAATGGATGAAAATGTGATGAAGGGGTGAAAAAGATGGAGGAATGAAATGGGTTATTTTGTTTTGTTTGTTTTTAATTTATATTCTTATTGGCATTTTTATTTTTATCTTCTTTTTATTATTTCTTTTTAGTTTTTTTTTCCTTTGGAGGAGACTATAGATATGAAAAGAAAGGGAAATCAGTGAGTTTGAGATGGATAATATGAAATTCTCAAAGAATCAATAAAATTTATGTTAAAAATGGGGTACAGACCTGAACAGAGAATTCTCATTAGAGAAACCTCAAATACTTGAGAAAAGCTTAAAGAAATATTCAGCATCTTCTCCTATAATGTAAATACAAATCAAATTACTTTGGGATTCATTCTTATACCTGTTAGAATGGGTAAGATAAACAGCATAAACAACAGCTCATGCTGGTAGAAGTGCAAACTTGTATATTCACTATGGAAACCAATGTGTGGGTACTCAGAAAACTGCGAATTGATATACCTCAAGATCCTTGTATACCACTCTTGGGAATATACACAAATCTCACCCCTTTCTACCACAACCCTCAATTCTTAAAAGATAAGAATGGCATTTTCTTCTTCATAGGGAAGGGGTCAAAATAAAGAGCTTCTTATGTGTTAGACTAACTAATTTCTCACTGAACTAAATATTCAGCCTAAATTGGATTTCTTAAGGTTTGTGGGCTATCACATAGGTGTTTTATTTTATTTTATTTTATTTTATTTATTTATTAAAAAATTCCACCTCCTCCCATCCCCCCATTTCCTTCCTACTACCCCCATTTCTCCTCACCCTCCCTCTCCAGTCCTAAGAGAAGTCAGGGTGCCCTGCCCTGTTGAAACTCCAAGGTCCTCCCGCCTCCATCCAGGTCTAGGAATGTGTGCATCCAAACAGACTAGGGTCTCAAAAAGCCAGTACATGCAGTAGAATCAAAACCCGGTATCATTATCATTGGCTTCTCAGTTCGCCCTCATTGTCAGCCACATTCAGAGAGTCCAGTTTGATCATATGCTCGTTCAGTCCCAGTCCAGCTGGCCTTGGAGGCCTCCCATTAGATTAATCCCAACTGTCTCTGTGGGTGGACGCACCCCTCATGGTACTGACTTCCTTGCTCATGTTCTCCCTCCTTCTGCTCTTCACATGGGCCTTAGAAGCTCAGTTCAATTCTCCAATGTGGATCTCTGTCTCTATCTCCATTCATCGCCAGATGAAGGGTCTTTGCTGATATGCAAGATATTCATCAGTGTGGCTGTAGAAGAAGGCCAGTTCAGGCACCCTCCCCTCTGTTGCCCAAGGACCTAGCTGGGGAAATCCCCTTGGACACCTGAGAACCCATCTAGAGCCAAGTCTTTTGCCAACACTAAAATGTCTCCGTTAGTTAAGATAGCTTCTTCCCTGTTCCCATATCCACCGTTCCTCCATTTCAACCATCCCATTCCCCGAAGCTCTCCCCAATCCTCACCTTCTTCCTTCTTTCTCCCAATCCCACTTCCCCACAACCCACCTCTACCCCTGTGCTCCGAACTTTTGCCCCTCGATCTTGTCAACTTCCATTATCCAGGAGGATAAATGTATGTTTTCCTGTGGGTTCACCTTCTTATTTAGCTTCTCTAGAATCATGAATTATAGGTTCAATGTCCTTTGTTTATGGCTAGAATCCACTAATGAGTGAGTACATACCTTATTCACCTTTTTGAATCTGGGATATCTCACTCAAAAAAGTGTTTTCTATTCCCATCCATTTGCATGCAAAATTCAACATGTAATTATTTTTAATTGCTGAGTAGAACTCTAAAGTGTATATGTCCCACATCCTTTTTTTTTTTAATCCATTCTTCTATTGAGGGGCAGCTAGGTTGTTTTTAGGTTCTGGCTATTACAAATAATGCTGCGATGAACATAGCTGAACAAATGCTTTTGTTGTATGATTAGGCATCTCTTGGGTATATTCCCAAGAGTGGAATTGCGGGATCCTGAGGTAGGTTGACTCCCAGTTTCCTAAGAAACTGTCACACTGATTTCCAAAGTGGTTAAACAAGTTTAAATTCTCAAACAACAATGGATGAGTGTTCCCCTTACTCAACATCTTCTCCAGCATAGGCTATCATTGGTGTTTTTGATTTTAGACATTCTGACTGGTGTAAGATGGTATCTCAAAGTTGTTTTGATTTGCATTTCCCTGATTGCTAAGGAGGTTGAACATGACCTTAATTATCTTTTGGCCATTTGAACTTCAGTTGAGAATTCTCTGTTCAGTTTAGCACCCCATTTTTAATTGGGTTAATTAGAGTTTTAATGCCTAGCTTTTGAGTTCTTTATATATTTTGGAGATCAGACTTTTGTCTGATGTGGGGTTGGTGAAGATCTTCTCCCATTCAGTAGGTTGCCTTTTTATAATGACAGTGTCTTTTGCATTATAGAATCTTCTCAGTTTCAGGAGATCCCATTTATTTGTTGTTGCTCTTACTGTCAGGGCAACTGGGATTATACATAGCATGTAATCTCCTGTGTTCATGTGTTGCAGACTGCTTCACACTTTCTCTTCTATCAGCTTCAGGGTAGTCAGATTTATATTTATATTAATCCATTTGGACTTGAGTTTTGTACATGGTAATAGATATGTATCTATTTTTCATTCTTCTACAGGTTGACATCCAGTTATGACAGCACAATTTGTTGAAGATGCTTTCTTTCTTCCATTATTTACTTTTAACTCCTTTGTTGAAAATCAATTGTTCATAGGATTGTGGATTGATATCCGGGTCTTCGATTCAATTCCATTGGTTGACATCTCTGTTTTTATGCCAATAGCAAACTGTTTTCATTACTGTAGCTTTGTAATAAGAGTTTGAAGTCAGGGATGGTAATGCTATCCTGTTTTTTTTTTCCATATATATTTGATTTTTGTTCTCTCAATGTCTGTGAAGAATTTTGTTGGAATTTTGATGGGGATTGCATTGAATCTATAAATTGCTTTTGGTAGAATTGCCATTTTTACTATTTTGTTCCTCTCAATCCAAGAGCATGGAAGATCCTTCCATTTTTTGGCATCCTCTTCAATATCTTTCTGCAAACACTTAAAGTTCTTGTCAAATAGATATTTCACTTCCTTGATTAGAGTTACCCCAAGATACTTTATGCTATTTCTTGCTATCATAAATGGTGATGTTTCTCTGATTTCCCTCTCTGCTTGTTGTTCATTGTCTATAGGATGGCACCTGATTTTTTGAGTTGATCTTGTATCCTGCCACATTACTAAAGGTGTTTATCAGCTGTAGGAGTTCTTTGGTCGTGTTTTTGGGGTCACTTATGTATACTATCATATCATCTGCAAATAGCAAAAGTTTGACTTCTTCCTTTCCACTTCAAATCCCCTTGATCTCCTTATGTTGCCTTATTGCTATTGCTAGATCTTCAAGCACTATATTGCAGAGGTATGGAGAGAGTGGACAGCCTTTATTGTTCTTTATTTTAGTGGAATGGCTTTAAGTTTCTCTACATTTAATTTTATTTTATCTATCAGCTTGCTGTATATTGCTTTTATTATGTTTAGGCATGAAACTTGTATCCCTAATCTCTCCAAGACCTTTATCATAAAGGGGTATTGAATTTTGTCAAATGCTTTGTCATATGTTTTTTTTTCCTCCAGTTTATTTATATGACAAATTACACTGATAGATTTTTATATGTTGAAACATCCCTGCATCTCTGGGATGAAGCCTAGTTGATCATAATGTACAATATTTTGGATGTGTTCTTGGTGTTCTTGGATTCAGTTTGCCAGAATTTTATTGAAGATTTTTTTTTTACATTGATGCTCACGAGTGAGATTGGTCTTTAATTCTGTTTCTTGGTTGAGTCTTTGTGTGGTTTTGGTATCAGGGTAACTGTAGCTTCATAAAAGGAGTTTGACAATGACTCTTCTCTTTCTATTTTGTGAAACTCATTAAAGAGTATAGGTATTAACTTTTTTTTGAAGTTTGGAAGTTCTGGTAGAATTCTGCTTTGAAACCATCTGGTCCTGGGCTTTTTTTTTTAGGAAGGTTTCTGATGACAGCTTCTAATTCCTCGTGACTTACAGGTCTATTTAAATTGTTCACCTAGTCATGATTTAATTTTGGTATATGGTACTTATATAAAAAATATCCATTTCTTTCACATTTTCCAGTTTTTGGCATTCAGGCTTTTGTGGTAAGATCTAATAATTCTCTGAATTTCCTCTGTGTCTGTGATTATGTCCCCCTCTTCAATTCTGATGTTGTTAATTTGCGTGTTCTCTCTCTGCCTTTTGATTAGGTTGGATAGGGGTTTGTAAATCCTGTTGATTTATTCTAAGAACCATATCTTTGTTTTATTGATTCTTTTGATTGTTTTCTGTGTTTCTATTTTGTTGATTTCAGCCCTCAGTTTGATTATTTCCAGTTGTCTACTCATTCTGGGTGGGTCTGCTTCTTTTTTTTTTTTTTCTAGAGCTTTCAGGTGCGCTGTTAAGTATCTAATGTGTGCTTTCTTCGTTTTCTTTATATGGGCACTTAGTGCTATGAACTTTTTTCTTAACACTGCTTTCATAGTGTCCCATCGGTTTGGGTATGTTGTGTCTTTATTTTCGTTGAATTCAAGGAAGACTTTAATTTCTTTCTTTATTGCTTTCTTGACCCAGGGATGGCTCAATAGATGACTGATCAGTTTCCATAAGTTTGTAGGATTTCTGGGGTTAGAATCATTGTTGATTTCTAACTTTATTCCATGGTGTTCTGATAGTACACACGTGGTTACTACAATTTCTTTGTATCTATGTTTGTCTGCTTTGTTTCCAATTATTTGTTAACAGTTATTTGTGATCAATTTTTGAGAAGGTTCTATGAGATGCTGAGAAGAAGCTATATTCTTTTCTGCTTGGGATGAATGTTCTATAGATATCTGTTAAGTCATTTTGCTTTATTACATATGTAAGTTCTCTTATTTCTCTGTTACATTTCTGTCTGGTTGACCTGTCCATTGGTGAGAAATGAGTATTGAAATTTCCTATGATAAGAGTGTGGGGTTTGATGTATGCTTTGAGTTCTAGTAATGCTTATTTTACATATCCAGCCTTTCCCTTGTTTGTGTTTTCTTCATTATCTCCATTTCATTTTACAAGTCTTAAACTGTTTCCATTACCTGTTTGATTGCTTTTTCTTGGTTTTCTTGGATATATTTGGGATATTTATTGATTTTATCTACCTTTTTGTTTGTCTTCTCTGTTTCTTTAAAGCAGTTTTTCACCTCCTGTTTAAGGTCTTCTATTATTTTCATAATGTTATGTTTAAATTCGATTTCTTCTACTTCTGGAATAGGGTGTTCAAGTCTTCTTGTTGAGTGATCCCTGGATTCTCGTGTTGTCATGTTGCCTTTCAGGTTGTTGGAGGAATTCTTGCATTGGTGCCTGCCCATCTCTTCTTTCAAATGCAGCCAGGACAGTCTTGGCATCTTGATCCAATCTATGCTGTGACTGACTCTCTGGGTGGATCTCCTCAGTGCAGAAACAGGAACTGTTCTGAGCCAAGGACCTAGCAGACAATAGGGCAGGCTTGGGGGAGGCAGCATTGTGTGGAACAAAGAAGCCCCTGCAGCAGAAGCTGGAGAGGCCCTCTGCTTTCTTCCCTTACCATTCACTCTGGGATGGCACACACTCACCCATCTGGATGGATCTCCTCAGCACAGGAACAGGAACTCCTGGTAGTCCAAGGATGCCACAGACAAAAGGGTGAACTTTGGGGGAGGGCAGGGTCTTGTGGAACAAAGAAGCCCCTGCAGCAGGAGCAGGGGGTGACCTGCACTCCCTTCAGGGGAACTCAACCCCCTGAGTGGACAGCCTCAAATTCAGAAGCAGGAACTGTTCCTGGACTAAGGACTTCCCAGACAATAGGTCAGGCTTGGTGGAGGCAGGGTCCTGTGGAACAAAGAAGCCCCTTCAGCAGGAGCTGGAGGGGCCCTATTGTTCCTTTCCCAGACCATATGCCCAGTAATGGCACTCACTCACCGGTCTGGATTGATCTCCTCAACACAGGAACAGGGACTCCTGGTAGTCCAAGGACCCCGCAGACAAAAGGGTGCACTTGGTGTCCATAGGTGGTTTTAAAATTTTATTTTTTTATTTACATATATTTTTTGAGTAAACAGGTATATGAGTGTGCCTTGGACCTGGAATTAATAGTCATTGTGTGTCACCTGTTGTGGTTACAGGTAACATAATTCAGGACTTTTAGGCATGCTGCAAGCATAGCTATCTTTTAAACCTTCTTTTCTAGCACCTACCATATAGTTTTTTAGAACACATTAAAAGAGCTAATTCACTTTAAAAATGAAATTAAAGAGTGAAACTAATGTACCTACCTGATTTGTAGAGTTGATGAATATTGAACAGTTGATGTCACATTGTCTTAATAAATAACATAAAGTATATGAAATAAATATATTAAATGATAGAGAGTAATAAATGAATGAAGATAATGTCACAAATTATTTATTTCATAACTGTTAACTTTACAAGTTTATTCATTACCTGATGACATAAAATCCATTAGTCTTGTTATGCTCTTTATTGAAAAGAAGGAAAACTTCCATCTTAAACACAAATAATGGTATTTGTTTCCTCTGATACTTGGATGATCTAGGACAACAATTACTGAACTCAACTAATCACATGACTTAAAAATGATTGTTATGCCTCAATTGAACTTCATCTCACAAATGAGACAGTAAGTACTTATACTTTCTCAAGCTTATTTTTATTTTTTTATTTTTTTGCCTACTACTCTATGCGGATCTACGGTGGATGGTGGAAGGTTGTGTGTGGGTCGTTCTGCATGCCGCCGAGGGGCTCTGACAAATGGTCATGGAACTACATGTGGTGCCAGGCCGGGAATCAAACTCCAGTCCTCTGGCAGAGCGGTCGGGCGCTCTGTCCCCTGAGCTATCTTTCCAGCTCTTTCTCGAGTTTAAAATGAAGAAAATTGAAACATTTAAACCAACATCACAGTTGATTTACATTTATCTGTTCAACAGACAAATTTAAAAATTTAAGGTATCTTCTCCACAGATAAATATCACTTTCTCAATGGTGAGTTGTGCTTGAAATTTATTTAAAAATTAATAATTACTATTAATTGGACATTTAAGGGGGAAAAGACAACAACCATCACTACATAGTTTTCTATTCATTAACAAGCTTTGGCCAAAATTAAAAATATTTGTTTTTATAACATACATAGCTCTTTTTTCATCTGTGTTTCTTACTAAATAAACTTGGCTATTATGGTGATCACAATATGTATTATGGAATAAGTATTCTCTAAATTCTGGAATAATATATGTGGTAGTCTAGGACAATTACATCATTTACAGGGCATCTGAGTTTGTTTTCTACTCTCATACAAGAAAGACAAAAAAAGTTTTTGGTGAGGTCATATTCAAAAATTCAATAACAACCCTACTCAATTGTTGATACAGGATAATATAATATGTAAATATACAAAATGATTGTTATTTTTAAGCATTCTTTCATATATGCCAATATTCATAAAACTCTATTAAGCAGTTTTATGACCTCCATTTCTCTGAGCCTAGTAATACTATCTCTATCTATCAGGAAGTTTAGCAAATAAATGCCTGGAGATATGTAGTGGTGCTGCAGAGATTTATTATTAGGTAAAACATTTGCCAACTAAGCATTATGACCACAATCCAAATCTCCAGAACCTATTTTAACTTGAGTCATTCTATGTGATGATTGACATACTTAAGCATGGTACTTGCAGGATAGTATTTAAGGTAGAAAGAGAATTTCTGATGGCTCACATTCCAGCTAACTAGGCAGGTGCAGGATTAAATTAGTGATATTTTTGAAAAAATATGTAGAATATAAGATAAAGGATTTCTCCTGAGTTTCACACATGAGATCTGACACATATATTTCCCTCACTCATAGACCAGAATACCAAAACTGTGTATGTCGATTTCATGATGTTTTGTGTGTGTGTGTATGTGTGTATACAGTCTAAAATATTAATTGAAAGCAAACTTAATTGTAATTGCTGAAATACTACATATATTGTGATATATATTAATCTTAAACATTATTCAGTAACACATAAAAAAGATCTTTACCATAGTTTGAAAATGTTGTCATCACATTAATTTGACTTTAAGGGTATTTTTTTTCTTTTCCTTCATTTGGGCCACTTCAGACTAACATAATATCTGAAGTTTTGTGTATATGGTTATACAAAAAATAAACTATACTGGGAAATAGAACATGACATGCATAAAGAAGGATATTTATGTTGAATAAAATAATCAAAATTATTTACTTGAATGGATAATTTAATTAATATTATGTGCTTTATATTTTTATTCTGAATACTGTCTTTGCAAAGAACAATCTGTTTTTCATTTATAAATTTATAATATATTTATCAGTTTGAGGTAATATAACTTTAGTTCTCTTTAACTTTTAATCATCTATATGTGCTGAAATTCATAATTTTGTTTGTCTTTGACAATAATTTTGAAATATATATTGGATTTTATACTCAAAATATACCCTACTGTTAACAAAGACTCAGCAATGACCATCTTCTTTTAACTGCAGTTTTGGTTTACTTATTGCTTTTAATTTATTATTATTTTATTATTATCATTATTATTATTATTATTATTTTATCAACTTTCACTATGCATTGCCTCATCTCTATTTACTACTAATCTTGGAAGAAAACAGAATCTATTTTGTGATACTGATGTTATTAAGACATTTTGATTTTATCATGATTATAAAGAGTAAGTTTGTTTCATATCTAACATCAAATTCCATGACCACAATTATCCTAGTATTTGCACATATTTTACAATGTATATATGTTTTGATCAATCCAGGAAAAGTTTTATAACTATATTTTATAGTTATAATATATGTGTGTGTGTTAAATATGTCAATTTTTAAAAATTATATCTTTATATTTACCTTTTGGTATTACTTTACTAGGATGCATAGAATTTTATTATAGTAGCTATGTTAAATGAATAATTAAACAATAAATCTACTTTGTAATAAAAGAGTTTGGTTCTTCAGTTATTTGCGTAGATTTTTTTTTTATTCCTGGTCATTTTCTCCAAATGCTTAATTTATCTTTTCAATACCATTCCTTTTTTTTGAAGGGGTATAAGCTTATTAAGATTTAGAATCATATTTTATTGTGTGTTCATTAATATTCAATACTATCATCATGTCACATTAGATGAGAACCATAGGCATCAATTACTTATTTCATGAAGTCTCAGGATCAGAATAGCAAGAGCACGAATAACCAACAAATTAGATAGATGACATTTCTTAAGTATAGTCTATATATATTGTAAATTATTCCATTAGGAAAGTGAAAAGAGAACATACAAGACAGCATATTTGCCATCCTTACATTCCATAAGGTTGTAATACATAGATTATGAAAGAAAATGTTAAACATCAACTATGAAATATCAGCTAAATTAAAAATCAGTGATGGCTTCTCCAAAGAAAACATGCAAATGATAAATGAACTTGATCACGTAAGACAAACATCATAAACTTCTATGTATATTAAATGCAATCCACATTATCATGCAACATTTTAACAACAATTGTCCTTTCAAATTCAGAAAATCAGATAACAAAATGTTGGTAAAATTGTAGAGACATGGGAGTATAATTATGTTGCTGATAAGAATACAAATTGTGTGGCTGCTTTTTAAAGCTCTCAAAATTTGCAGAGTTAAGATGTGGTCTGACAACTGTTCAACTCAAGAGAACTGACATCAGATTTATTTTGAAACACTGTATAAATCATAATAACAGTTTTCATAATATTAAAAAGGAACAATCCCAAATATCTATCAAACAAAAGCTTGACAAACAAGATTTAATTTTATATGCTATAGCTTTTATTTAGACATAAAAGAACAAATCAAAACATAAATGAATCAGGAAAATGTGCTAAGCATGGGGGACTGAGCCCCCCAAGGTCCAAATGAGGAGCAGAAGGATGAAGAAAATGAAAAAAGAAATAAGGACTGCGAGGGATGCTATCACCCACTGATACAAGGGGACGGATCTAATGAGAGTTTACCAAAGCCAGTTGGACTGGGACTGAACGAGGACGTGATCTAACCAGATTCTCGGAATTTGTCCGGATTCTCTGAATGTGGCTGGCCCGAAGTCTTTCTGAAAAGCCATTGACTATGACACTGGGACTTGTTTCCTCTGCATATACTGGATTTTGGGGATCCATTCTGTTTGGATGCTCACCTTCCTGGACCTGGAGGGAGGAGGGAGGAACTTGAACTTCCCACAGGGCAGGAAACCCTGACTGCCCTGAGGGACGAAGAGGGAGGAGGAGAAGGAGTGGGGGGAGTGGGAGGGTGTTGGGAGGGGGGGCGGAAATGGAAACTTTTATAATTTAATAAAATTACTTTAAAAAAAAAACATAAATGAATCAGGAAAATGTGCTAAGCATGGGTCATAGTGACAGAAACGTTTTCTAGGCTGTAGGAGGAGCATAGTCATAAACAGTGTTACCAACATTGGATATTTAACGTTAAAATAACCACCTGCTAGTAAAGATATTTATTACTGATGTAATAGTGGCATGACAGTTATGAAATAAGAAAATAATTACTTTCTAAGTGGACTTAAGGCACACTCCTCAGAAGGGGACTTATGCATAGATCTAGATAGAATGTAAAACTAAGAATTTGCTAAATGGACATGTAGCCAAATTGCTTTCTAAATATTTATGTTTCCACACCTAGAAAAATGCTTCTCTCAGTTTATGTTGAAATGTTTCTTTTGATAGTGCCTTACAGTCAAGGCAGAAGCCTATAATTGTCCAAAGTGCTGAGAATAAGTGACATTTGAATGTTCAATTCCTGACTGAGACATATGTATCACCCCTTTGGTATATCATCATAGAAGAACCAAATGATTATAAGAATCAGAGAATAGAGAGTAGTAGTATGAGGAACTTCTCTGCTTCCCAGAATTCTCCTGTTCTCATTGCATACCTCTACTTCCTGTCTGGTTTTCCTGCCTATACTACCTGCCTGGCCAATCAGTGTTTTATTAAAATATGATTGACAGAATACTGACAATTCTCCCGCATCAAAAAATAATTATATGAAATATTCTTTCAAATCTATTCTTATTCTCAAAGTCTGTTCACATAATAGTAATTTGCTTGGAAAATTCTATCTTAGTTAACCAGTCCCTTTAATTATTGAGTTTAATAAGAAAACTATCTAGTTGCCTCATGTAAAATAATTGTCAAACAGTTAGTATTTTAATAACAATACAAAAAATATAAATATGTTATAAAATTGCAGCTACTTTTTGAAATTGAAAGGGGACAGTTATTCAAAGAGTACTCATTGAAACTACTATAATACATTCTACCAATAAACAAAAATAGTGTATATTTAGTATACAATATTTATATTTATGTATATTTAGTATACATTTCTCAACACATGGATGTTGAGAAATGGCCCCAAACCTTATATAAAAAAGCAAGTTCTTTTAAGTACTGGGTTATCTCTATAGACCCAACTGTTGTGGAATAATCTTTCTGTTTGCTGTGAAGATGTGTTATGATATGGGATGTTCTTCTTTATATGTGTTGTTTTTACTGGTTGATGAACAAAGTTGTTTCAGCCATTGGCTTAGCAAAGTAAAGCCAGGAGGGAAATCTGAAAAGAGATAGAGAGAGAGAGACAGTAGGTGGAATCAAGAAGACACCATGAAGTTAACAAAGGAGAAAGCAGCTAGAACATTACTGGTAAACTACAGTCTCATGGAGATACATGCATTAATAGAAATGGGCTAATGGTGTGGGAGAATTGTCTTTATTCTGTCAATCATATTTTAATAAAGCGCTGATTGGCCAGGCAGGCAGTATAGACGGGAAAGCCAGACTGGAAGTAGGGGTGGAGCAAAGAGACTGGGAGTATTCTGGGAAGCAGGAAGCTTCCAGTTCTGCCCAGACCACCAGAGAGGAAACATGTAAGCTGCCCAGCTGGAAAAGGTACTGAGCCATTATGGCTAACATAGATAATGATAATGGATTAATATAAGTTATAAGGACTAATAAGAAGCCTGACCTAATGGGCTAATCAGTTTATAATCTTATGGAGTCTTGTGTGTGATTTTCTCTTTGGTGCATGCTGGCTGTGGGGTACCGGGTGGGATAGAAACCCAAACAAGGTAGCCCTCATGTTACAGATGGCGCCCACGTGGATAACTAAATCCACAGAAAGCTTGAGAAAGCTTAGAAAAGAATAGAGTACAGCATGTTTTCTTGGTAGCAGCAATTCCTCGAGTCTGCTCTGCTTGCTAGAGGCAAGCAAGACTCTCATCTAAGAGAGGCTTCCTGACTCAGCTTTAGCTGCAAAACCTTGCAGCTCTTTAAAGAGGTTCTACCACGAAACACTTAAATGGTGTTGATGAAAAGCTGCACGCATGCTTTTCAGTCTTCAGCCATTGCAGGAAAAAAAGCTGCACTGTTTTAAAATGCTGGCTTTCTGGGCCATCCTGCCAGGGCAAACTCTGACTCTTTCAGGCAGGCAGTCCTACTGAGTGTGGTCTGTGAGCAGAATGCTGCAGCTTGCTGGCAAGGACCTTGAAACGCCATAGAGTTGTGGCAATAAAAATGGCTGCAGTCTGTACCTCAGCCATGAGGCTGGAAAGCTAAGGAATGGGCTAATTCCAGCCATAAAAGCCACAATTTTAGTCCTCTTCTTAAAGACTCATGTGGTCAGAAAAAGAGAGATATACAGTAAAGAGAGATTCAAAGACAAAGAAAACCTCTAAATGGTTTACAGTGTGTTAAAAAAATATGCAGGCTAAAAGGGTAAAGTCATTAAAAATAAAAAAAAGAAAGAAGGGGAGATGTAGGGTGTGGTGGTACACACCTTTAATCCCAATGCCTGGGAGGCAGAGGCATATTGACCTCTGTGACTTCAAGGGACAGAGGTAGAGATTGACTTCTGTGACTTCATAGTGTGGTAGTACACACCTTTAATCCCAGTGCCTGGGAGGCAAGGACAGATCTCTGTGAATTCAAGGTGTAGTAGCATCCACCTTTAATACCAACACTGGGGAGGCAGAGACAGAGGGATCTCTGAGAGTTCAAGGACAGCCTGGTCTACAGAGTTATTCCAGGACAAAGATATATACAGAGAACATGTCTCAAAAATCCAAAAGTTAAAAGTAAAAATAAAAGAAATAGAGGTTAAAATAAAGCTGCATAAAGATGGAAAATACAGAGAGAATCTTGATACTGTGTGCTATTATGCTCTCTTTGAATTGTTTGAATGCTGAGGAAGGAGCAACAGCTGCTAAAAGATATTTGCTCATAAATGCTGCTGAATTAATCCAAGATAGAGATTTTGAAAATACCTTTGCTTCAAAATTGAAGTCAAAAGGTATGCAACTTTGGAGAAGAGATTTTGCTTTTGTTTCCACAGAAAATGAGAGGCTCTGGATTTATTCAGAGTTAAGAAAAATCATCTTTGACCAAGGAAGACCACCTGAGCAATCTCCGGTAGGAACAGATGGCCTAGATGTCTGAATTCTATATCAAGAACAGATTCAAGACTGCTGCCTGAGATGATCAAGACTCACAGGATACTCCAGTCAGAACTTGATTATAACTCTAAATTTTCTTTAGGTCCCCATAAGAGCATCAGCACCCCCAAACAGCAGGAAGTAGCCTGAAATACTAGGCCCACATTCCCAATAAATGGACTATGAGTATTTTCCTATTTTAAAAAAAGAGGGAAATGGTGTGGGAGAATTGTGTGTATTCTGTCAATCATATTTTAATAAAACGCTGATTTCCAGGCAGGCAGTATAGGTGGGAAAGCCAGACTGGAAGTAGGGGTGCAGCAAAGAGACTGGGAGTATTCTGGGAAGCAGGAAACTTCCAGTTCTGCCCAGACCACCGGAGAGGAAACATGTAAGCTACCCAGCTGGAAAAGGTACTGAGCCATTATGGCTAACATAGATAATGATAATGGATTAATATAAGTTACAAGGACTAATAAGAAGCCTGACCTAATGGGCCAATCAGTTTGTAATCTTATGGAGTCTTGTGCGTGATTTTCTCTTTGGGGCATGCCGGTTGTGGGGTACCAGGCGGGATAGAAACCCCAACAAGCCGACCCTCATGTTACAGGCTAATTTAAGAGGTAGCTAGGAATATGCATAAGACATTTGCCAAACTGTGTAAAATTGATATAGTTTCTGTGTGATTATTTGGGTCTGGCCGATAGGGAAACGAAAGTATAGTCTCTGTTTACTTAATAGTACCCAATATTCAGCTACATGCTACCACATAAAGCCCAAGAAAACATTAAAAATGTGCTTCTAGACCCACAAAAATGGGAATCAATTACAGTTTCTTGTTAACCGCAGTTTTTGGTTGGTTGTGTTTGCTGGTGGTGAGCAGAGGCATCGCTTCTTTTTTTTTCTCTTTTTTTCCTTTTTTTTCATTTTTGTAAATTATTTGTTTATTTATTAAAAATTTCCACCCACTCCCTGCTCCCTTATCTCTCCCTCTACCCACCTCCCCCTCCCTCTCTAGTCCTAAGAGCAGTCAGGGTTCCCTGCCCTGTGAGAAGTCCAGGGTCCTCTCCACTCCATCCAGGTATATAAAGATGAGCATCTAAACAAACCAGGCTCCGACAAAGCCAGTACATGCAGTAGAATCAAAACCCAGTGCCAATGTCCTTGGCTTTTCAGTCAGCCCTCATTGACAGCCACATACAGAGGGTCCAGTTTGATCACATGCTCCATCACTCCCAGTCCAGCTTGCCTTGGTGAGCTCCCATTTGATCAGTCCCACTGTCTCAGTGGGTGCACACACACCTCATTGTCCTGACTACCTTGCTCATGTTCTCCCTCCTTCTGCTTCTCATTTGGACTTTGGGAGCTCAGTCCAGTGTTCCAATGTGGGTCTCTGTCTCGATCTCCATCCATCGCCAGATGAAGGTTCTATGGTGATGTGCAAGATATTCATCAGTGTGGCTATGGGACAAGGCCAGTTCAGGCACCCTCTCCTCTTCTGCCCAAGGAACAATCTGGGGACCTCTCCTTGGACTTGGGAACCCCTCTAGAGTCAAGTCTCTTGCAAACCTTAAAATGTCTCAAGGCATCGCTTCTTCAAAAGACAGCTTTTTAGTTCATGCTGATGGTACAAATGGCTAATGGCATTTTGGGGAATTCCTGCCATGGAACACTTAAATGAGGTTTGTAAGTAGCTTGCTACTACTTACTTAATGCCAAAGGAGATCTACTCTGTCCTTGGAGCTGGGGCAATGAGCATGGCTTACAGACATGGTGATCATATCTCCACTTTGTCGGGTGATATGGAACCAGTAGACAATGCTGCAATGTTAGTCCTAGCGATGACTGCTAAGAAATTATAAAAACAGTCCTTGTCAGAAAAAGATTTTAGATTAAGACAAATTCATCCCAAAAAAGTCTCTAAATGGATCACAGTAAGTTTTAAAAACGTGCAGTAAAGATAAAAAATAGACCGAGCCATATATATATAAAAAATTAAGAATATTAAAAATAGGGGTTTTTTTTGCTTTTTATCTGATGACTGGTACCTCTTTTTTTTATTTTTTTGCTATGAAGTATTTTGTATTAGCAAAGAGGGAAAGAAGAAAGGCTAATCCAGAGAGACTCTAGACTTCTCTAAGCTGTGTTTGTATTTCACTGTTAGCAAACATATAAATTTATGTATGTATGTATATGCACTCAAACATAAAAACCTATATATATATATATTGTGTGTATATATACAATAAAATACTGAAAAATAGACATATATATGTGTGTATTTCAATATTAAATGTCCTCCACAGACTTATGAATGAGAATACATATTCTTGTACTGATGGTGTTATTTGTAAAGGTTGTAGAATCTTTAGGATGTCGAACATTGGAGTATTTCTGGAGGAAGTATGACACTGAGAGGAACTGTTTGTCTTGAGAGTCTGGTGCCTCTTTTCTGTTCTTTCTCTTTGCTTCGGTCATGTAAGTAAAATGTGATCATTGCTTTTCTCTGGTTGTTTTGTATAACCTTTTCTTCAGACTTCCTATAGTTGTCATATAAAATCAATGATTCTTACTCACTCCCATTATTGTATTCCCATACTGGGAGTAGTGAATAAATATAAAATATATAAGACAGTGACATATAATATATATTACTTATAAATATATAAATAAATTAACATAAATATAATACATAAGACAGTAATAGTGAATTATACTAGCCATGGAAACTTATTTAATAATAATTATGTGCTTAGCATAAAAATTTTAAATCAAACTATCAAAATAATTAACCTAACACGTTTTTTCACTCTACTCAAAGAGGAACAGAATGAAGGAAACAGCAATTACAAGACCTGAATGATAAATTTTCTAATTAAAGCATGAACTAATTACACAGTGCTCTCAGTGTGAACAAGATAATACAAAAGTTACACGTGGCTCATTTTAATGGTTATTTGTTAGTCTTGATGGATACTGTAAACCAGAGAAACCAAATATGAGAAAATAAATTGCATCCAACAAAAGCAGAAGACTACATCAAAATAGATTATAGTGTTGACAAAAAGTAGCTAGAAATATAACCCTTTACCAAAATGTATAAGATAGGAAATCTTTATTTTTTTGCACCTGAGATCAGTAACAAAATATATGTGACATTCAAAGGAATGTTATTAAGGAATTTCATATCTTCTATTTAATAACTCAGTAGGGTCATACTATCATAGTCTTTTTTGATTCCAGGGTTCAAAATCATCCAAAATATTATTCTTTGTGTATTACCTTGGGGGATATCAGCTAGGTTAAAAAAGCAAACATACATTTTTTTATTTTTTATTTGCCTTTTAAATCTGAACTTCAATATATAACTGTTTGTATTAATCAGATTTTTCTGACTTAATGTTCAATTATTACTTCATGCTTGTTTAGTTTCACTGAACTACACAGAATATGTTTCATGACAGTGGTTTATCATAGTACTCTGGGACATTAGAAATAAGTTCTGATGCAGTTTTCTACAGCAAATGATATTTAGAAAATGAATATTTTATTTGACATCCATTAGTCAAATAATGTTCTGATTCTCACATGTGTTATGTTAATCTTTTGTAGTAAGTGTGATATAGTAATGTATTATTCAGAAAAGTTGTTCAGTAAAGGAACTAACATTTATGAGAATATAAACTCATGTAGGTATTTCTTTCAGAGGGGAATATTTTGTTATTTTGGTTTTTGAGATAGTATCTACAGTCCAGTATGTTATTTATTGTTATATGCAACCAAGTAAAACATTGACCTTTTGATCTTCCTACCTCCTAAATACTAAGATTATACACATGTATACACCTCCATGAATGGGATTTGTGGTACATGTAATTGACAAGATAATTACAATTACCTGGTAATTGGCTTCTTACTTGGCTAGGCAAGTACACTACCCACTAAAACATATCTGGAAACTTATTTCTGATTATGAAATAGAATTAGAATTGGCCCTCTGGAGGAATATTGAAGTATTCAGGCAGATAACCACACATTTAATTACAGTCTGCTATGACTTTTTACTGGATAGTTCAGTGTCTGGACAATTAATGACTTTGTAAGTCAAAGCCAGGTAACTGTTTCTGGTTAAATTCGTTATGTATACAAATGGGAAAGAAAATAAAATGTAGGGATAGGAAAGAAATCCCCAACTCATCAAAGGCTTAGAAAATTAAAATAGAGGACAACTCTCTGAAAACAGCCAAATGGGGCACCTCAAGACTCCAGCAGAGAGTTGGGATGGGGACAACAGCTGGTGCATCAAGCACAAAGATAGTAACGAAGACCAAAATAGTGAGAAAAAGAAAAAGGTCCATCCATGTTGGGTGCCAGAGGTAGTTTTAGCAGGATTGCTGCTGCTGCCTAATGTGTGTTCCCCATTTTTGGGGGGTCAAGGGGTTAGAAGACACGGAGGCAACGGCACAGTCTCTGGGAGATTCCAATACAGAAGTTCTTCATTGTAAACAGGTTGGTTGTTTTTTTTTTGTTTGTTTGTTTGTTTTGTTTTTTATGTGATTGGGGAAATTGAGCTGCCTTAGAAACATTTCTGGCTGGATATTTTGAAACTGACGTTTACTCCTGTCATATTGTGATTGACTAGGAGCACGCGTCATTAGTTTCTGTGCTTTTGGTCTGCTGACAATTTGTTTTGAACAATTGATCTTTCTCATTATGAATTTGCATGTGATTGCTTGTGCTTGTGCTTTTGCCTTTCCTCACAACACCATGCAGTTTAAGCATCTTTTACTAAGTTGCTGTTATTGATAAATGCTCTGATATACCCAGTGTTCTATGTTGCGGGACAACTAAATTAAACTTTTGAATATTCTGTAGAAATATAACCTAAATTTTTTTATACTTCTATGTCATTTTCTTAATATATATGACATTTTCTAAGACCCAGCTGTTCTGATATATGGTTATGGTGCAGGCTAGTAATTAAGACTTACATCTGATGACCATATACAAACCATCTGTTTGTATGGCTTTATAGGAGTGGAAAGATTACTATGTTCTGCAAACATTTATTCTTCTAAGAATTATTTTTGTTAAACAATAACAGAAGAGTCATGTTTGAACAAACATTTTATATTGAAAATGGTTTGCATAAAACATGATAGATTGTTTTACCTTTGCTATATTAAAAACTATTATCTGGTTTTGAAAAAGTGTTAAACAATAAGAATTGGAGAGCAGATGGCTTTAAGATTTCTAGGAAAAACAAAGTAACATCCTAGTATATAATTGTATTCCATTTGATGCACAATTGGTATTTTATATATTCTTTTACTATATTTTGACAACTGAGAAGTTTAATGAGAGAATATTTTTGAGGAATCACATGTAAAATGCCTCTCATTACCCTTAAGAGTGTAGAATAGAAATTAATTTGTGTGTAGTACCTGCTTTACTTCATACACTTGAATTCATTTTTTTCTTCAACTTATAGGAAAATCACTTAAATGAATAGTATAAGACATATTCATATTAGAGGCAAGCAAATTAAGGGGATTTGAGGGATGTGTGATTTCATGCATATGTATCAAAATCTTGAAAAATTTTATGTGGTTATAATGCACACAAAACTAGGATATTATTTCTCATTAGTTTAGCATGATTACTTATGATTTTCTTAGAAATGCAAGTCTGTGTATATTTGTACACACAGACACACACACAGACACACACACACACACAGACACACACACACACACACACACACATATATATATATATATATATATATATATTATGCCAAAGGTCTCTTCAAGGGAGCAAATTTGTTGGAATTTAAAATGTATATTTAATATTATACATACATATGTTTCACTCATAGTGAATACACAAAGTATTATAGAATCTAATGATATCATTTGTAAGATGGTCTGTGGTAAAAATTCTTTAAGGAATCATTGTTATTGTGTTAGTTTTAATGTGAATTCCTCCCTTAGGCTCATATGTTTGAATACTTGTTTCTCATTTGGTGAAACTATTTGAGAAAGATAAGGTGTTGTGGCCTTGTGATGTCATTCATGATGAGTTCTCTTTTTCTCTGTCTCCTGTGGTTGAATGAGGATGTGCATTCTCAGTTACTGTTGGAATCTACATATATATATATATATATATATCACTGCAACAGTAACAAATTTTAAACCTCAATTAAACTCTTTTATTAATAAATTAGATGCCTTTATCATGGTGGCTTATTACATTAATATAAAAAATAACTAAGTTTCTTCTGTTTATTTTCAGGATCACCACAACTCAAGGATATTGGAGTTTCACAGCACCAAACAGCCAGAAACTCCTATTTTGACACTGTAACAACTGTAGGAACTGTGGCGGGAACCACAGACTCTTTGTTTGCCTACTACTGGTAACAGAGAACTCATTATTGCTTTCCCAGGAATCTCACTTGTTTTTAAATAGCTATAATTTTTGAGTGATCTTTCTCATGTTGTAGAAGAAACTGCTGAATGAATGACATTTTTTTTTCTTTTCTTAACCTTCATAGCAGCAACAGTTTTGTAAGGTACATGAGAAGTCTTGATGAGAAAGAACATTTGAGGTTAATGAATACTTTTCATGGACCCACAATTACAACTCATGTAAGATGAAGAACTTCTAAGAGATTGCTTAGAACCTGGACTATGGGTTAAAATTGACTATTAGGCTGCCATCCTGATTTCCATGTAGTCAATACTTTGCTTTTCTCTGAGATGTCATTGAGAGCATACAAATTTACAACTTTATCTACTTTCTGACTAAATACATGTATTAGTGTAGATGACAAAGACATGTAAAGAACCTTCTTCCACTTTTGTAATTTGAATGCAAGCTTCCAATGCCTGTTCTATAGTTGGTGGCATTATCTGTGGAAAGTACAGTGAAATCATTCAACTATGAAGTCTAGTTAATTGAATTATGTCATTAGTAGCTTGTCTTTGAAGATTACAGCCTGATTAATTGTTCACCATACTCTCTTCTTACTGAGTCACTGATTTGTTAATCAACTTTAGGCATCTATTACTATAACCATGTGATGAAACAGTTGTTCTGATATGCTTCCAAATCTAGGATGAACTGCAATTTCTAAAACTATGAATTTAAATGAACTTTTGTTTTTTTTTAATTTATTTCTGCTTGGAATTTCACAATGATAGAAAAGTAACTAATATATTCACCAGTGTATCCCAGCCAAAAGCTGATCACACAGTTCAAGCACAGTGGAATAAAAACAAGCACTTAGAAATCAAGACACTGTGCTCAAAATTAAACAGGAAAAGATTTGGTATATAGTTATATTTAGACCAGTTAAAAAAGTAATAATAATATATCCCACTGTTCCATTAGATTTCACATTTAAATTGTCTTAATTAGGGTTTCTATTTCCATGATAAAAAACAATGTCTAAAAACAACTCAGAAAAGAATGGATGTATTTCAAATTACACACAAGCCATATTCCATCAATGAGTGACTGGCCAACAAATTAATGTAGAACCTGGAAAACCAACTGAAGTAAAAACAATGGAGGACGGCTGCTTGCTAGCTTGCTTCACATGACTTGCTCAGCCCAATTTCTTATGCAAATCAGCACCACCTGGCCAGGGATGGCACCAACACTAATTAGATATGCATACCCAAATCAACCATCAATCAAGAAAATACACTATAGATTTGTCTACAGGAAATCTTATTTGTACCAAGTTAATTTAACCCTAAACCAACACAACTGTCTTATTATCAACTTGTCACACTGTATAATATTCATGAACTGTGAGATACATTAAAAATCATTATATTATATAATCCCGAGTCCTAGAGTTGGTCACTAAAAATATATAATGACGTTTCATCCACTTCTAGAAGCAAATCCTGAGTAAAGTAACTGAACTTAAATCTTATTTGATGATTCCAGATTTTTTCAAGCAAATCAATAATTTTCTAATTACTTAAAAATATCTGTTATAATAATATTTATCTGTTAAAATAATAATAAAATACATTTCTGTGGTTTTAATAATATTTAGAGAAGAATAAATATATTGATTAAAATGTTTTCAAATAAATATTAGGCACCTAACTGAGGACATTGCTGCTAATAAACAAATAATTTTTAAGAAAAAAATAAGTTAAATGGTGAGTCATTTTAGAATAACCAATGTTTCATAGCAGCTTTCTTCAGTCTAAAACAAAAACTAATAAAAAGAGGTAGCGATGGAAACTACACACTCCTCAAAGAAAAATCCACCATATGAAAAACAGCTTTTTTAAATTTTTTGAATTTTTCACATTTTTTCCAACTGTCTCTCTTTTCATTTTCTTCTGCTATCTCCCCCATCCCTGACTGATTGTTCTCACTCTATCTCCTGATAAGTACACTTGCAAAATTTATTCTATTATCCCTTGTCAAAGGGATCAATGTTCCCACAATAGAGCTCTGCATTTTACTTAACCTCTTTGGGTCTGTGGTTCATAGCTTGATTGTTATTTATATAACAGTTCATATCTTTTTTTAAATCAGTTCACACAATGTCTGTCTTTCTGGATATGGGTTATCTCACTGAGGATGAATGATTGTTATCCAGTTCTATCCATTTGCCTTCAAATTTCATGATGTCATTTTTTTTAACTGCTTAGTAATAAACCATTGTGTAAATACACTACAGTTTTTTTTTAAACTATTTGTTGGAAGGAGAGAGGTTGCTTGTTGGTTCCTGGCCACTTAGTGCCAAATTAATCACACAGAAATTATATCATTTAAAGTATTGCTTAGCCAATTACTTAAGCACTTTGCTAGGTAGCTCTTACAACTAGAATTAACCCATCTCCAATATTTTATATTTTAACATGATGTTCATGGTCTACTAGCAAGGTTCTAGTATCTGTATTCAACAGGGCTTCATTGCTTCTCTCTGACTCTACCTCCTTTCTCCCAGTATTTAGTTTCCACCTTGTTGTTTCCCTATAGCTCTGCTATAGACTCAAAGCAGTTCTTTTATTAACTTAAGATATTCACACAACACAGAGGGAAATCCCATATCACCTACACTTTTCTGTTTAAATAAAAAAGATTTTGTATATGTAATTTTACAGGTATCAAGCAGGAAATTTAGTTACAATATTCATATCTACTTTATCTTTTATCATGACTAAGGGAAATGATAATTATAACATCTATTCTTCAACTCCTTCAAAGACTCCAGAAGAATATAATAATATGTAAGTAAACAGAAAGTACATTGTAAGCAACTTTCAAAGCTCTGGAATTGACAGAGAAAACTTGGTGCTAGAACAGTCATCCAAAGTTCTTCTGTAGTGTTGGGGTATCCATCTTCATCCTATAGGCCCATAGAATCCAGCAGACTCTTTCATGAAGCAGAAACCCCAAAGAATCATCTCACTTTTAGGCAAGTTTTGCAGTCATTTCTCTGTGGGTCCTACACTTCTATTTCATCAAGCAGTCCAGGAAAGAGCAGTTTCTTGTCCAAATGGCTAGCAAAATCCATATGGAACCTCTTCAATCTCCTCCATCATCTTGAAGTAGATTGGTGTTTCAAGGAGCGGAAGTGTCTCAAGTCATGAAATGTCCTACCTTCTTAAAACATTTACATTACATATTCTGAAAATCTCTGAAAGGTTAGAAGAATACCTATCTAACTGAAATACATCACTATTTATCTAGAAAACCTAACAAACATGAATACAATCTTGACTATTATAGATGACCCTATAATATAGATTAACCTATATTTCTTAATTCTTCATTACATTATTAAATGAGCTGTACAAACAAAATGCCTTAATCAAGAGCAGAAATATACATATAACAAAATGACCTTAAATTTATGTCAATAAGCTAAGATTCATACCAATGCAAATCTCTATAGCATATCCCCCTTTAACTGTAAACAAACATTTATAAGCAATATTTGCAAATATGGCATAGTTCTCTCCAAACTGCTTCCTACTGTTTATTGGGTGAAGTAATTTTTGAGTGGTCTTCAAAGTGAATTTTCAGCGAGTCTTGGTCCATTAAAACACATTAGCCTGAAGTGAATCCTCGGCTTCTCATCCTCTGTGGAAAAAAAGAAGAACCTTTTTTCCATGGCAACAAATCCTTAGACCCAAAGTCTGAAGACATGATACTTTTAAATATCTATCCTTGTTTAGCTTAGCAGAACATATAATGAGATATCTCTCTGTACTTAGCTTCTTCACAGTCAAAAAATTCAATGAAAACAATAATGTACATAATCAAGGTTCTCTTTGAGTTTTCCATCTTTAAATGGCTTATTTTTCTTTACTCCTTTTAATCTATGACTGTCTGTACTCTGTCTCTTTAAAGACTGTTTTATTTTTTAACAATTTGTTTCTTTTTATAATACTTTATTCTCTTTTTCTTCTTTTTGCCAAGCCTATGTAAATGTATCCAACATTTAGAGGTCTTTTATATCTGAATCTGTCCTATGGTGTGTTCTTAATTCTTTACTGTCCAGGAGCACTTCTTAAAATGCTAAACACTTCTGAAAAGTTTAAGCTGCATCATTACTAGGGTATATATCAGGCATTACCTAGCTGCTTCACACTGTCCTACATGGTTGAAGTCTGTTCATTTCCTGAGAATGCTGGGTGGGAGCCATTGTCACCATCTTATCTCTGAGAACCAGTTGCCCCATGCTGCCACTAAGTAACTTGCAGCATGCTGTCCACAAACTTATTTAAATGCTTGGCCTCCTGAAAGAGCCAGAGGTCGTGATGGCAACATGGCCCCAAAAAAATCAGCATTTTAAAACCGTGACTTTTTTCTGCTACTGCTGAATCAGGAAAACCTTACTTAAAGGAGTCATGACTCTGCTTGCTTCTAGCAAAGAGAGCCTAGCCTAGAAAATGCTGCTATAAAACTATGCTTACTTCTGTTCTCTTGTATCTAGGATTCCTTTTTAAGTTTCTGAGGTTTTATGTGTATTTTTGTTGGTCACATGGGCACCAAATTATTGGAAGGAGAGAATCTTTTCTTTCCTGGCTGTTTAGATCTAAAATAATCACACAGAAACTACATTCTTAAAACAGTGCTTGACCAATTACTTATGTGTATTGCTAGCTAGTTTAAACATCTAAAATTAACCCATCTCTGTTATTTTATATTTTACCACAATTTCAGCATTTGTCTCCAGCAGGGCTACATGGCTTCTTTCTGACTCCACCTCTTTTCTCCCAGCATTTAGTTTTCCTGCCTAGCTCTGTTCCCCTATAGATCTGCTATAGAACCAAAGCAGTTCTTTTATTAACCAGTAATATTTATAGCATACAGAGAGGAAATCCCACATCAACTTCATATTGACTTTTAAGTCAGTTCATACAATGTTTGTCCTTTTGGATATGGGTTACTTCATTGAGGAGGAATGATTTTTTCTAGCTTTATCTGTTTTCCTTCAAATTTCAAGATTCCATTTTTTTAAAACTGCTGAGTAATGGCCATTATGTAAATATATGACAGTTTATTTATCTAAACTTCAGTTGTAGGACATCTAGTTTGTTCCCAGTTTCTACCTATTATGAATAAGGCTACAATAAACATATTTAACCCATTGTTCTTGTAGTAGGATGGAGGGAACTTTGGGTATATGGAAAGAGGGATATACTTGGGTGTTGAGGTAGGTCAATTCCAAACATTCTGAGGAGCATTCATATTGCTTTCTATAATGGTTGTATAATTGTATACTCCAAATGTCAATGGAAGAGTTTTCCCCTTGCTCTTCATCATTTCCTGAGTGAGTTATCATTTGTGTTATTGATCTTAGCCATTCTGAGGTGTAAAGGAAAAAATCTCAAAGTAAATTTGATTTACATTTCTCTGATGGCTAAGGGAGCTGAACATTTCTTCAAGTGTTTTCCAGTCATTTGTGTTTTTTTTCCATTGAGAAATCCCTGCTTCATTCTGTATCCCATTTTAATTGGATTTTTTGTTATCTAATATCTTGATTTCTTTATATAGTTTGGATACTAGTCCCCTATTAGCTATGGAGTTGGTATGAATCTTTCTGTAGCTTGCCTCTTTGTTTGAAAGTGTCCTTTGACTTAGATAATGCTGTCAGTTTTATAATTAATAAAATTATTAATTTTATAATGTCATGTATTAATTGTTGCTCTCAAGGCCTTCATTATTAGCATTCTTTTCAGGAAGTTGTCTTCATGTACCAATATGTTCAAGGGTGTTCCCTTCTTTCTCTTCTATGAAGTTCAGTTTGCCTGTTGAGGTATTGATCCACTTGTGGTGATGTTTTGTTTGTTATGAAACGAGCATAGCTTGCCTAAAGATCAGAGTATAAATGTAATCATTCTAGTTAACCAGAAAGGCCAAGCAATGAATGGTGACACTCACCTTAATTCAAACACTAAGGAGACAGAGGTAGACACATCTCTGTTAGGTCAATGCCAATCTGGGCTACATGAACAAGACTGAATCAGTCTAAAAGAGAAACAGAGCCAAGGGTTGGTGACTCACACCTTTAATCCCAGTATTTTGTAGATAGAGATTGGAAGTGATATGGCTGAGTGGAGAAAAAATATCATGTAGGAGGAGACAAATGCTAAGAATTGAGTCAGTTTTTGTAGAGAAACATTCAGTGTGTGGATTCATAGGGACAGGATTACCCTTTGGTATGAGGATTCAGTCAAGGTAAGAACTAGTGACAGGGTTTCTGTATCTCTGATATTTCAGCTTTCACCCTCTAATATCTGACACTGGGTCTTTATTATTAAGAACAATTAGAATGACTGATACATCCACTTGGACATGACTTTTGTGGGGAAATTAAAAGTGAAAGGTACTCCCTTAAAAGTTGATATCAGTTTTTAAGTGTATGGTAATCAAGTTGTGAAAAAGGGACCAGCAAAAAATAGCTAAAGAGGAGAGATCTAGTAAAATGCATGCAAAAGGGAAATATAATAAATTTTGTGACTGTCAGGTAGGTGTCTGGGGATGGGAGTTGAAGTGATAAAGTCAGGGGGTTGAAGAAGTGTGTTCTGAGATGGACAGCTGAAATTGGTGGAATTTTCAGGATAGCTTGGTTATCTAATGCCATGGAAACTTCCTGGAATCTATGAGTGTAGCATTAATGATGATTCTTAATGATGATACAGAGTTTAAACTATCCATCTTTTGTAGCCAGCCAAGCCTTCTAGAGGTAGGAGTGGGTTGCATTCAGTTGATTTACTAGCTGATGATAGGATAGAAGTTTGATTTCTGAAAATTGACAGCAGGGACCCAACTGCAGAAGACAACATATATACAGGTCATTGAACACAGAGAAACTGAGTTGGTGTCCGCATTCAGCCTTCATCCCATTAAAATTTCTTTGACCTGAAAAATATCTGCAGGTTATGGAAAGTGAGACCTGGACACAAACCCATCTATAACCCCTCTACTACATTTTTTCTTACCTTCAAGATGTTCTAGGGCAATGGTGGTAAGGAGCTTGTGGTTTGTCAAGCCGATATTTGCTTTATCTTGAGGCCCATGGCATGAGAGCCCATGCCACACATTGTCTGGATCACCAGAAATCAGGCTGGATATCCCAGAGACATTTGATTCCATCAAGTATGACAGTTTAATAAGAATAAGAATTGATACACAAATGAATAAATAATTTAAAAAGTTTTTCCAAAAGATATTGTTCTGTACTCAGAGATCAGTGCCTTGTCTAATTGGCGTAAGAAATAAGTCCTTGTGCAAGAGATCGGAATAGATGCAGATACCCACAGTCAGACATTTTTCTGCAAAGGTGTCTAAATAAGAAATCTTCATTGGTTCACTCCCCACACAACATAGACTTGGGAACCCCATGGAAGATGGAAAAGAAAGCAAGAATCACATGGGAGGGATAATAGAAGAACTTCTCCCACTGAGTCAACTAATCAGGCTTCATATAGACTCACAGAGACAGAAGCAGCATGCACTGGGACTTCATGGCTCTTTACAAGGTCTTATGTATATGTTATGACTGTTAAGTTTATGTTTTTGTGGGATTATTAACGGTGGGAACAGGTGTATGTCTGACTCTTTTTCCTGCTGACTGAGGTTTCTGTCCTGGCCTGTCCCAAAGATGTTTAGTTGCAAATAAACACACAGACATCAACATTAATAATAAAATGGTTGGCCTAGTAGCTCAGGCTTCTTATTAATTCTTTCTTACATCTTATATTAACCCATTATTATTGTTTGTGTTAGTCACATGGCTTGGTATCATTTTTGACAAGGCAGTTACATCATGCTTGCTCTGTGTCTGGCTTCCTCTGGGTCTGGGTGATGACTTCAGACTGACATACCTCTTCCAAGAATGCTCATTGCCCCACCACTACTTCTTGCCTGGTCATCCCACCTATACTTCCTGCCTGGCTACTTTCCAATCAGTGTTTATTTAAAATACAAGTGACTAGGTACAGACCATTGTCCCACAGCAGTTGCCTGCTCTTGGAACACCTTTTCTCCTATTGGGCTTCCCTTCTTGTTTTGCCTTGCCTCCTTCCAGTATCAGAATAAGGGCATTTGCCTTGTTATTTCATTTTTTTTTGTTCTGTTTTGCTTTTATTTCCTGGATGTCTGCTCTTTTTTGAAGAGGAAACAGAGGAGAAGTTTTGGGTGGAGAAAGGAATTAGGCAAACAAGCTGAGAGTAGTAAAGGGAGGGGAAACTTGCATGAATGTATTATATGAGATAGGAATCTATATTCAATAAACAACCAAAAAACAAATAAACAAATGTTAAAATATTTAAAAATTTGGCTGGGCAGTGGTGAGTCATGCCTTTAATCCTAACACTTGGAAGCAGAGGCAGGTGTTTAAGTTAGAGGCCAGCCTGGACTAAAGAGTAAGTTCTAAGAAAGTGAGGGCTGTTACACAGAGAATCTCTGTCTCAAAATGTCAATATATACTTTAGAAATTCAAATTGGAAATTTCTGGACTTCTAAGATCAATCTTGTTGTCTTTCAGAGTTATGATCCTCTATAGCAAGTTTGGTTGCACACTCAAGATCTATCATACTATACACTAAATTTAAAGATGAGTTTACATCCCTGTGTGATAGGAGTGATTCTTTAGATACCACATTCTGCAATTCAGTATTATGAAAGTAAATTGATATCTCCTATATACATACCAGTTTTATAATATTCACAAGTCATCATATTTGAGCTTAGGTAGCTTTTAATGTGGACAAGGGATTTATAACACTTTAGGCAAATTAATTCTACATAAAGAAAGGGCATTTCAGCAATGTCTAACAGAAATCGTTACTTGAGATTAGGAGAATAAACCCCAATGAACAACTGATCTAGTTGATAAGTGATAATGTAATTACTACTAAATATTCTTTTATAGTTGACAAATAAAATTAATGGCAAGATCTCTTTCCAGTTTCTTAATTACTCATATAAATTGTCTATCAGTTTAATATTCATAAACTGTGGGATATTTTTAAAATTCTGCTTCATATTAGTGGTAAATAATGATATCCTTTGAACAATGAAGCATATTTTATATTAGAATTTATTCTATAGAAAGTAATTGACATAAAATTTAGATACTCATTAGCTTGAAAATAAAAGCATATTTCAAAGTATTACAGTAGATAGTGTTTAAATTCCTACATTAGACATAAATCTTTAAAATGTTTAAGATAGCAATTTATAATATATTTTGTCTTACTTGAGAAGTTTTTTAAAGCTATAATTTGTTTCCATTTGAAAAATTTATTTTTTTTAATTTTGACTAAAGAATTAATTACACTGAAGATTAATGTTTTTGCTAAAATATTTTATATTTTTTGAAGTGACTCTGAAATGAAAATTGAAAGAACAGAAATTTTATTGGACATAGAAATAAATAAGAACAGTGCAGATTTTTTTTAACTCTAGGTTTTAGTACTGCACTTTCTTACATGAGGATAATAAAATATATTCTATCTGTTATATATTAGAAAATAATAACTATTTTAATAAGAAATCATAGTAGCGCATCTTATATTATGAATAATATAAATTAAGAAATTTAAATTTTTCCGTTCGATATTAGAGACTTTGATTTTGTAGAGGCAAAGATATAGCAAGGATACATGAAGTGTTGCATAATCACAACATATCAAGCCACCAAGCTATTTCATTTGAAGAGGCGAAATATGTCAAAACAGCTTAAACTCAAGATTTCAGCAGAAATGATTTAGAAAAAAAGAGACAAATTAAATTTCTTTACTACAACAGAAAATTCAGTAGAGTCATCATTTGTTAAACTGAATATTCTCATCAACTTTCTAAGCAAAGGAGTAAAATTGATTCAGAGAAATATTAAACTACTATAATTCTGAAAAAATTCTTCAACCATGTGATAATAAATTAAAAATGAAAAACAGAAAAATTAATGCATGAGAAATTCAGTATGTCATCACAGTAAGCAACAGGTAATGACGACTGCAGAGTGGCCAGTTAACATCACTAATTGAAGTATTACACCTCTACTTTTTCAGATTTTTTTTTGTAAAATATAAGTGAACCAGGCAAAGTGGTACATTCTTTTTATCCTAAAATCCATGAAAAGAAAAATGTGAGAATCTTCATGAGTTTATATTCTACTTGTCTACATAGTATTTCAGATTAACCAGAGAGTGAGACATTTTCTCAAAATGCACAACTGCTCCCTAAACAGAACACAGGACCTAAAGAGGAAATTAAGAGAAAATAGAACAATAATGACACATTTCAATAATACAAATGTCCCTATATTTTTAAAAAACTATAATTTAATTTGTCTTAAGAATTTGTTTTCTTTTTTTAACTTGAAAATACTGTCACTTTATTTTTTATTATAAATAATAATTACTCACTTGATATTATCATAAAATTATGTAAATTTTGAGTTGTCAGACTCTATGATACTGAGTAATGTGTTTCTCACATTTTTTTTACTTATTTATTTATTTATAAAAATTTACACTTTCTCCCCTCCTCCCTATGCCCTCCCATTCCCTCCACTCCCTCTCCTCCTCCCTCTCCAGTCCTAAGAGCAGTCAGGGTTTCCTACCCTGTGGGAAGTTCAATGTCCTCAACCCTCCCTTCAGGTCTAGGAAGGTGAGCATCCAAACAGACTAGGATCCCAAAAAGCCAGTACATGCAGACGAAACAAGACCCAGTGCCATTGTCGATGGCTTCTCAGTCAGCCCCCATGTCAGGCACATTCAGAGAACCCGGTTTGATCACATGCTCGTTCAGTCCCAGTCCAGCTGGCCTTCATATAGTTGTCCTTCAATAATTTGTTTTCTTCATTTTAAAAATAGTTCTTTGAATACTGCATACAATATATTTTGTCATTTTGACTAAATCTAGCATGAACCTGCTTCTCACACACCCAATTTTATGTCTTTATTTTTTACACCCATCAAGTGCAATTTGTGTTTTCATATTTTATTTCTTACTAGTACAGAAAATTATATGTGGCTTCATCTCAGTGTTTTGCTTAATGCTTTTATACATACATTTATTATAATAAGTTAAAGTCAAGGTAAACATATACTTCCTAAATTTTATCGAAATTCTTTGTGATAGAATTTTGAAATCCTCATTTTTGAGAATTATGCAGTTATTGTTATAGCAAGAATACTAGATACTTTACTTCTACCTAACTGTAATTTCATACTCATCAAACTACCTTTCTACAAATCTCACTTTTTCTTTTTGCTCTCCCCAATCTTCTATGAAAAAATTCTATTTTTAGCCTCCAGAGTTTAAACTTTCTGACATTCTGAAGGCTGGTGCAAATTTTGGCACTTTTCTTTCAATGACTCACTTATTTCATACCACATAATGGTTTATTCCATTTCTCTTATCACAGATGACAGAATTCTGTTAATTTGTGGCTGAGCAGTATTTTGCTGCATACATATTTTTTCTATCAATTTGAAAACACTTATTTTTTCTCAATTTCTTAACTATACTAAATAGTAGCAAACAGGAGAATGCAGATAAACATTTGGGCATACTGATTTCTCTTTAATAAATAAACAGTAATAGAATTGCTGGGTAGTGTAGGCTGAGGCTGCTTGTTCATTCCTGACAGGTCCAACCCAAAATAATCACACAGAAACCATATTATTTGCAATACTGTTTAGCCAATAGCTTAAGTATATTTCTAGCTTACTCTTATATCCTAAACTAACCCAATTCCATTAATCTCTGCATCACCACAAGTTCTTGCCCATTCTGCACTGTTTTTTTTTCTAGGCTTTCATGGAGTTGTCTGCCCCAGGGGCAGCTACATGGCTTCTCTCTACTTCACCTTCTTTCTCCCAGCTTTCAGTTTAGTTTTCCTGCCTAGCTTTTCTCTGTTAAGCCATCGTCAAAAAGCAGCTTCTTTTTTAAGCAATAGCAATAAAACATTCACAGCATGCAGAAGGGAATCCCACATCAAGATAAGATATCAATTCTCATTTTAATTTTTGGAGGTCTGTCCATTGTACATTTCTAAAAGATTTATGTGAGCTCATATAATGATTTTTATTTGTACTTATTTGCTGACTATTTATTTCTTTTTTTTCATATGCATGTCCAGTTGCATCTCTTCTAATGAAAATGTATATTTAAGCCTATTAATAATTTTAAATACATTTTAAAGTACTCCTTGAGAATTTCCTATATGTATAGAATTTATTTTGATTAAATTAACCTTGGTTCATTCTTCTCTAAAATCCCCTACATCTATACTACCACATATAGTTCTTAACTTTATCTGAAATTTTTTATAACCAATGAGTCCAATTAGTGTTTATTATGTTGACAAATATTTAGAGCCATATACTAGGACATATGTAAAATACTAGGGACCAAATTCCCCAGGAAACTGAATGTTTATCATCAGCTCTCATCTGTCAATAATTTTTCAGCTATGGTGAAGTTATGAACATCTTCTCCATCCATATTGAAATCTTGACTAACTTAGTGTATGCACATGAAATAAAATTCCTGAATATTAACACATGAAAAAGATTTTTATGGTAAGAAATGCTATTTAATAACCTGTGGCTCATGTAATTGATCCATGACAGGCTCTGAACCATTTGCTAGAAATGAAAAATGGGTTTGATATAGATGTTCTATTTAGGTTTGAACACATTAAAATTTTCCATTCTCTGAAGTTTCAACAGTTGTAATTCTCCAGGTTGAGCATTAAAAACTACAAAAAGAAACTTCACTGAATAGAGTTGAGAGCTGCTCTGATTTCTTTGTATAAATATAGGTAATTAGAGAATAGTTTGGTATTATGTCCCTTTACCAAATTGATAAGAATACATTCTCCACTAGGACGTAGAAGCCAACAAGTCACAGGTTTTTGGAATGTTTAAAAAGTATCAGATATAAGATCTGTCATGTGTAGTGAACTTCAAATCTAATCAGAAATAATTTTGTTGCCTCAATAACATTTAGTGTGTCCATGCAAATATCAGCTTTTCTGGTCATTATTTCAGTTCTTCCTGAGTAAGACAATTGATTCATGTCCTATAGCAATCTGCATAGTGCCTTCTGATACAAAGAAAATAGCAAGTAAGAAAAAAGCTTCCTATTCAGTAGTAATTTTATTCTCCCATGCCACATGACCAAAAAGTGTGATGTCTTAAGTCATAGTATCATCTCATCAAGTTCTACTGAAGGTCAGAGGTTCTAAACATGTGTGCTATAACCCATTTGGGTCTTGCATGTCAGATATATACAATAGTAGCAAAGTTACAACTATGAAGTAACAGTGAAATAATATTATGGTTGGGGTCGCCATAGCATAAGGAACTGTATTAAAGGGTCACAGCATTAGGAATATTGAGAACCACTATTTTAGGGTCTCTCTTTGTGATACTATTAGCCAATAAGTGTGGGGTATATATCTGACACCAGACTCTGAGCTTCTAATTTGATGACCTATTACTCCCTATTGAATGATAGATCCAATTACATTCATAAAAAGTAATTTTAGGAAACTTACAAAATGGTTTCCCTATATATCATTTTTTGTTTTGTTGTTTTTATATTATTTAGTTTCTAGAGTTCAAAAATATTGTACTTATATTTGTTGGATATAAATTTTGAAAATAAAATTTTTGTTCTGTTGGATTTCTTCACAGTCTGTTGATGTCTTTTTTTCTTAGTCAAACTTTATTTTGATGAAATTTCATTTGTCTGTTTTGACTTTTATTTATTAAACATTTGCAGTCTTGCGTGAAAACTCTATCCTTGTTGAATATCCACAATTATACCCTCTATGTTGTTCTAGCAGTTTTACAGTGTTATCTGAAACTCAATTTTGATTTGATTTTTAATTTATTATTGAGATTTTTTTCTAGCCCTAAGCCACACATTATATAATATGGCCTTGCCTCAAACTACAACTTCTGATTTTTAAATTTCCACCTCTTGAGAACTGGGCAAGATAATAGTAATGTAACATGACATTATATTTAAATAATATTAAAAAATAAATCCTGAGTGAACCAATCATTTGTGGTCCAGACTTCCTTTCTCATCTTCACCCTCCTTCTGCTCTTCAATTGGACGTTGGGAACTCAATCTGTTATTCTGATGAAGGACTTTGTCTCTATCTCCATCCATTGTCGCTGGACTAAGATTCTATGGGGATATTCGAGATAGTCATCAATGTGTTAGTGGAGCAAGGCCAATTCAGGCACCCTCTACTTTACTGCACAAGGACCAAGCTGGGGACATCCTCGTGGACACCTGAGATCTCCTCTAGAGCCAAGTCTCTTGCCAACCCTAAAATGACTGGACCGAGAGGGGTTGGTCCACCCACTGAGACTATATGCCTGTTCTAATGGGAGCTCACCAAATCCAGCTGGACAGGGACTGAATGAGCACGCGACCAAACCGAACTCTCTGATTGTTGCTGAAATGGGGGGCTTATTGAGAAGTCATTGATAAAGAACCTTCATCTGGCGATGGATGGAGATAGAGACCCATATTGGAGCACTGGACCGAGCTCCCAAGGCCGAGATGAAGAGCAGAAGAAGGGAGAACATGAGCAAGAAAGTCAGGACAGTGATGGGTATGTCCAGCCACAGAGACGGTGGGACTGATCTAATGGAAGCTCACCAAGGCCAGCTGGACTGAGACTGAACAATGATGTGATCAAATCGGACTCTCTGAATGTGGCTGACAATGAGGACGAACTGAAAAGCCAATGAAAATGACACCGGGTTTTGATTCTACTGCATGTACTGGCTTTTTGGGAGCCTAGTCTGTTTGGATGCACATCTTCCTAGACCTGGATGGAGGGGGAGGGCTTTGCACTTTCCACAGGCCAAGGCACCCTTTCTCCTCTTAGGACTAGAGAGCGAAGGGGAGGGGGAGTGGGGGTAGTGGAAGGGATAAGGGAGGATGGGAGGAGGTAGATATTTTTAAGAAAGAAAAAAAGGAAAGAAAGAAAGAAAGAAAGAAAGAAAGAAAGAAAGAAAGAAAGAAAGAAAGAAAGAAAGAAAAGAATAAAAAGAGAGAGGAAAAAAATAAATAAATCTTGGGCCTTTTTGCTTACATTCTAGGCAAGTCTTATACTAATGGAGACACAACTCCTCTTTTTTTACTTGGTTTCATAATTAGTAGGGATAGTGGTTTTTTTAAATTTATTTGTGTGTGTAGATATTTAATTTTTTACCACAACTTTGTTTGAAAAGATTGTCACTTCTTTGATATGTCTTCCTAACACTGTACAAATCATTTGGTGTTGACTGAGGTTTCTGTCCTGCCAGGTCCCACAGCTGTTCAGTTCCAAAGAAACACACAGAGAAATACATTAATTATATACTGATAGGTCCATTATCTCAGGCCTCTTATTAACTCTTACATCTTAAATTAATAAGAAGCCTGAGCTAATAGGCCTATCAGTATATAATTAATGTTGGACTCTCTGTGTTTCTTTGAGATTGAAGAGCTGCTGTACTGGGCAAGACAGAAACTTCAGTCAACACAATAGCACCCAAAGTAGATAACTAAATCCACTTAAAACCTGAGAAAGGTTGGGAAGTAAATCTAGACAAATAACTGAATTAAGCATGGCTTTTTGGTAGCAGCATTTTCTCAGGTGAACTCTTTTTATTAGAGAAAAGCATGCCTCATTTAAGAGGGGCTTCCTTACTCAGCTTTACCTACAAAACCTTGCTGTTCTTTTAAAAGGCCCTGCCTTTATGCCAATATCAGGCTGTTTTTAGTTCTGTAGCTCTGTAGTAGAGTTTGAAGTCAGGGATTGTGATGTCTCCAGGGGTTCTTTTATTGTATAGGATTGTTTTGGCTATTCTGGAATTTTTACTTTTTCATATGAAGTTAAATACTCTTCTTTTGAGGTCTGTGAAGAATTTTGCCGGGACTTTGCTGGGCATTGCTTTAAATCTATAGATTGAAATGTGTAGCACAGGCTGGCTTCAAACTCATGATCCTTCTGCCTCTGCCTCATTCAGCAAATTCTACCAACATGAGGATCAATGGAACCGAACTGAAGACTCATATATTAATTCATACATTTTCAAACACCTGATTTTTGACAAAGAAGGAAAAATATTAAATGGAAAAAAGAAAGCATATTTAAAAATTGCTGCTGGAGTAACTGGATATCAACATGTAGAAGAATGAAAATAGACCAATATCTTTCACCATGAACAAAACTCGAGTCCAAATGGATCAAAGACCTAAACATATAGCCAGCTACACTGAACCTTATAGAAGAGCAAGTGGGAAGTATGCTTGAATGCCTTGGCACAGGAGACCCCTTCCTAAATATAACCCCAGCAGCACAGACACTGGGCGAAACTATTAACAAATGGGAACTCCAGAAACTGAAATGTTTCTGTAAAGCAAAGGACACAGTCAACAAGTCAAAATGAGAGCCTACAGAATGGAAAAGATTTTCACTAAACCCACATCACACAGAAGTCTAATCTCAAAAATATATAAAGAACTCAAAAAATTGGTCATCAAAAGAATAAATAATCCAATAAAAGATGGAGTACAACTCTCAACAGAAGAATCTAAAATGGCTAAAACATCCTTAAGGAAATGTTCAATATTCTTAGTCATCAGAAAAATGCAAATCAAAACAACTCTGAGATTCCTTCTTACAGCTGTAAAAGTGGCCAAGGTCAAAAACACTGATGACAACTTATACTGGAGAGGTTGTGTGGTAAAGGAAACACTCCTACATTTCTGGTGTGAATTCAAGCTGGTACAGCCCCTTTGAATGTCAGTATGGCAATTTCTCAGAAAATTAGGAGACAACCTTCCTTGAGACCCAGTAATACCACTTTTGGGTATATATCTAAAGGATGCTCAATTGTATCACAAGGACATGTTCTCAACTATGTTCAGAGCAGCATTGTTTGTTATAGCCAGAACCTGGAAACAACCTGAATGTCCCTTGACTGAAAAATGGATAAGGAAAATGTGGTACATTTACACAATGGAGGACTACACAACAGAAAAAAATAACAACACCTTGAATTTTGCAGGAAAATGGATGGGGCTAGAAAACATCATTTTGAGTGAGGTAACCCAGACAAAGAAAGACAATTATCACATGTGCTCACTTATCATTGGTTTTTAAACATAAAGCAATGGAAACCAACCCAGAAATAACATTTCCAAATAACAAAGACAACAATGAGCACCCTAGGAGAGACATGCATAGATCTAATATACGTGGGGATTAGAAAAAGACAGGGTCTCCTGAGTAAATTTGGAGCCTGGGGACTTTGGGAGATGGTTGAAGGGGAGGGGAGAGACAGGAAGGAGAGCAGAGAAAAATGCAGAGCTCAATAAAAATCAATTAAAAAAAGTCCTGGCCACAAAACATTTAAATGGTGTTTATTAATAGCCAGCAGCTTCTTGGTGGTGACAGGGAACATGAAACTCCATAGAGTTTTGTCAATAAACATGGTTTCCACCAGTACCTCTCCAACGAAGCTAGATTCTCAGAAAGCTAAGGAATGGGATGGATCCAGCCATCAAATCATGGTTTTAATCCTAGCAATATCAATTAATAAATTAAAGACTCGTGTATTCAGAAAAAGAGAGAGAGATAGTAAAGAAAGATTCAGATAAAAAAAACTCTAAATAGTTTAGAGTGTGTTTCAAAATACATGTAGGCTTGGGAGAAAAATTAAAATGGATAAGGTTCTTAAAAAAAGAGAAAGAAAGAGAAGTTGGTTGTGGTGGCACACACCTTTAGTCCTAACACTTGGGAAATAGAAGCAAGGTGATCTCTGTGAGTTCAAGGACAATCTGGTCCACAGAGTGAGTGACAGGACAGCCAAAGGTACATATTAAAACATAGTTTTAAAAGAACAAAATTGAACATAAAAATAAAAGAAACAATTTTTAAAATAAAACCACATAAAGATGGAAAATAAACAGAGAGTCTTGATACTGTATGTTATTGTGTTGTCTTTGAATGGATTTAATGCTGAGGAAGGAGCAACACTTGCTAAAAGACATTTAATTATAAATGCTTCTGAATTATTACAACATATATATTTTGAAAATGCTTTCACTTCACAATTTATGTCAAAACAAATGTCACTTTTGAGAAAAAGGTTTGTTTTTGTATCCATAGGAAATGAAAGGCTCTGGATTCAATCAGGGTTAAGAAAAATCAGATTTGATCAAGGAAGTCCCCCTGAAGAATCTCTAATAGGAGAGAATGGTCCAAATAATCCAACATTTCAAAGGACCTCTGTTGGAATTTTCTCTGAGTTCTACAACCAGAACAGGTTCAAGGCTGATGGTTGAGATGATCAAGCCTCACAGAATACTCCAGTCAGGACTTTATCATAATATTAATTTTTATTTAGAGAATCATTAGATTATCAGCATCCCCAATCAGAAGAAAGTATCCTAGAAAACTATGCCCACATTCCCCAAAAAATGGATTATGGGTATTTACCTTTGTTTTGAATGTTCATTGCAATTTATTATGGATGATGATCATGAATAAACCTAAACCAAGGAGATTAGATTCAGATTTTTTGTTTTAAAAAAATGGGGAAGTTCTGTGGGACAATGTTCTTATACCCTGTAAAAATTTATTAGTTGTATTGCTTTAATAAAACACTGATTTCCAGTAGCTAGGCGGGAAGTATAGGCAGGGTGATCATGCAGGAAGTAGAGGCAGGACAGCAAGAACAGGATAATTCTGGGAAGAGGAAGGGTCAGTCTGCAGTCATTGCAGAGGAAGCCAGACATAGAGTAAGCAAGAGGAGAGTACCTCACTGATAAAAGGTACCAAGCCACATGGCTAACACAGACAAGAATTATGGGCTAATTAAGATGTAAGAAAGAGTTGATAAGAAGGCTAAGCTAATAGGCCTAACAGTTTTATAAATAATGTAGGCCTCTGTGAGTTTCTTTGGTACTAAACTGCTGTGGAACCAGGCAGGACAGAAACTTCAGTCAACAATTTGGCACAGGTGGTAGGGGTACACATGTTAATATCGGCACACATGAGGCAGAGGCAGGCAGAACTCTGTGATTTCAAGGCCAGTCTTGTCTACAGAGTGTGTACTAGGACAACCAGGATTGTTACACAGAGAAAACCTGTCCCAGGGTAACTATAGCTTCATAAAAAGAGTTTGTCAATGTCTCCTCTGTTTCTATTATGTGAAACACATTGACACATATAGGTATTTGCTCTTCTTGGAAGTTCTGTTAGAATTCTGCATTAATACCATCTGGTCCTGGGCTTTTTTTTGATAGGGAGGTTTTTGATGACAGCTTCTATTTCCTCGTGACTTATAGATCTATTTAAATTGTTCACTTGGTCTTGATTTAATTTTGGTATAAGGTACTTATCTAAAAAATGTCCATTTCTTTACATTTTCCAATTTTGTGGCATACAGGCTTTTGTACTAAGATCTAATGATTTTATGACTTTCCTCAGTGTTTGTGGTTATGTCCCCTTTTTCATTTCTGATCTTGTTAATTTGTGTGTTCTCTCTCTGCTGTTTGATTAGTTGGATAGGGGTTTGTCAATCTTGTTGATTTTATCAAAGAACCAGATCTTTGTTTCATTGATTCTTTGAATTGTTTTCTGTGTTTCTATTTTGTTGATTTCAGCTGTCAGTTTGATTATTTCCAAACTTCTTCTCCTCCGTTTGAGTCTGCTTCCTTTTTTCTAGAGATTTCAGCTGTGCTTTTAGGTCTATAATGTGTGCTTTCTCGGTTTTCATTATGTGGGCACTTAGTGCTATGAACTTTCCTTTTAGCACTGCTTTCATAGTGTCACATAAGTTTGGGTATGTTGTGTCTTTATTTTCGTTAAATTCAAGGAAGACTTCAATTTATTTCTTTATTTCCTCCTTGAACCTGGGGTGGTTCAGTAGTTGACTGTTCAGTTTCCATAAATTTTTAGGCTTTCTGGGGTTAGAATTGTTGTTGAATTATAGCTTTATTCCATGGTGTTCTGATAGTACACAGATGGTTACTACAATTTCTTTGTCTCTATGGATGTTTGCTTTGTTTCCAATTATTTGTTACCAATTATTTGTGATCAATTTTTAAGAAGGTTCTATGAGATGATGAGAAGAAGGTATCTTCTTTTCTGCTTGGGTTGAATGTTCTATAGATGTCTGTTAAGTCAATTTGGTTTATTACGTCTGTTAGTTCTCTTATTTTTCTGCTAATTTTCTTTCTGGATGACCTTTCCATTAGTGAAAGAGGAGTGTTGAAATGTCCTACTATTAGAGTGTGGGGTTTGATGTGTGCTTTGAGTTCTAGTAGTTTCTTTGACATGTGTGTGTGTGCTTTTATATTAAAGGCATAGATATTCAGGATTGAGACTTCATCCTGATAAATTGTTCTTGTTATGAGTATAAAGTGTCCTTTTCCATCTCTTCTAATTTATATTAGTTTGAAATCAATTTTGATAGATAATAGTATAGCCATACCTACTTGTTTCTTAGATCCATTTGATTGAAAAAACTTTTCCCAAACCTTTACTCAGAGGTAGTGTCTATCTTTTAGTTTGAAGTGTGTTTCTTGTAAACAGCAGAATGTTTGATTCTGTTTTTATATCCATTCTCTTTACCTGTGCCTTTTTATAGGTAAATTGTATCCATTGATATTAAGTGATAGTAATGACAAGTTATTGTTAACTCTGGTTATTTTTTCTGGTGGTAGTTTTTTTGTGTTTCCCTTCTGTGAATTGTGCTGTTGGAGGGTTGGCAGATGTCTTTGTTATTATGAATGTTGTTGGCTTCCTTGGGTTGTGGTTTTCCTTCTAGTACTTTCTGTAAGACTGGGTTTGTGGCTTCATGTTATTTAAATCTTTTTTTGTCCTGCAGTATCTTGTTTTCTCCATCGATGGTGAATGCAGACTTTGCTGGGTATCATACTCTGGGCTTGCATCCATGGTCTCTTAGTGTCTGCAGCACATCTATCCAAGACCTTCAGGCTTTCATGTTTTCCATTGAAAAGTCAGGTGTAATTCTTAAAGGTTTACCATTATATGTTACTTGACCATTTTCCTTTGCAGCTCTTAATATTCTTTCTTTATTCTGTATGTTTTATCTTTTGATTATTATATGGAGAGGGGATGCTTTTTTTTAATCCAGTCTACTTTGTGTTTTGTACGCTTCTTGTACCTTCATAGGGAATGTTTTCTTCTATAATTTTGTTAAATATATTTTTTGGGCCTTTGAGCTGTAATTTTCCTTCTTCTACCCCTATTATTCTTAGGTTTGGCCTTTTCATGTTGCCCCCAATTTCCTGGATGTTTTATGTTAAGAATTTGTTGGATTTGCTGTTTTCTTTGAGCAGTGCATTTATTTCCTCTATAGTATCTTCAGTGTCTGAGATTCTTTCTTCTATCTCATGTGTTTTGTTGGTTATATTTGTCTCTGTAGTTCCTGTTCATTTACCCAGATTTTCCATATCCAGCCATCCCTCAGTTAGTGTTTTCTTCATTACTTCCATTTCAGTTTTCAAGTCTTGAGATGTTTTCATTACCTGTTTGAATGCTTTTCTTAGTTTTTATTGGTATCTTTGAGAGATTTATTCATTTCCTCTAACTTTTTGAATGCCTTCTTAACCATTTCTTTAAATGAGTTTTTCACCTCCTATTTAAGGTCCTCTATTATTTTCATAATGTTATGTTTAAAGTCAATTTCTTCTACTTCTTCTGGAATAGGGTGTTCAACTCTTCTTGTTGTGTGTTCCATTAATTCTGGTGTTCTCATGTTGCTTTTCAGATTGTTGGAGGAATTCTTGCATTGGTGGTGCCTGCCCATCTCTTCTTTCAAATCCAGCCAGGAGTGTCTTGATGTCTTGGTTCAATCTTTACTGTGACTGACTGTGTATTTGGGGAATTTTGTTGGTCTGCCCTCCTTTAGAACCCCTCAGCATTGGAGCTGGCTCTGCTGGTGGTTCTGAGGAACCCGAAGATGGAAAGGAGTGCCTTTTGGATGGATCTTCTCTCTGCAGGAGTAGGATCTTCCTGGGCAAAAGACCTCACACACAGTAGAGCAGGCTTGGGGGAGGCAAGGGTGTGTGAAACAAAGAAGACCCTGCAACAGGAGCTGGAGGGGCCTGTACTCTGTTTCTGGACCTTTCATCTGGGCAGGTACAACACTTACCCCTCTGGATGGATCTCCTCAGTGCAGGACCAGGTACTCTTCCTGGGCCAAGGACCTCATGGACAAAAAGGCAGACTTGTGCAGGGTAGGGTCATGTGTAACAAAGAAGTCCCTGCAGCAGAGTTGGAGGGGCCCTGTACAACCTTTCTGGAACTGTCCCGCTGGGGGGGGCACACATACCCCTCTGGATGAATCTCCTCAGTGCAGGAGCAGGTACTCTTCCTGGGCCAAGCACCTCAGAGACAATAGGGTAAGCTTGGGGGAGGAAGGGTCATGTGGAACAAAGAAGCCCCTGAAGTGGTAGCTGAAGGGACACTGAACTTTGTTCCCGGATGGTGTGGCAGGACGGGCACACACTTACCCCTCTGGATGCATCTCCTCAGTGCTTGAATGATAGGTCAGAAGTTTATCCACAGAACTTAGCAAGCTGATGCAGGAGAATCTTGAGGTTGAGTCAAACCTGGGCCCTTGAGTTATTTCAAATACATCCTGAGTTAAACAGAGAGACCATGGTTTGGAAATAATAATAACAACAGCAACCAAAAACAAACAAAACATGCCTTCCACAGAAACAGAACTATAAAAATCAAATTAAATGTCCAAAGTGGGGGGCCAGAGTTTGAATCTTTTCACCCACTGCTATCTGTACACCTCCAGTATAGCTAGTTCTGCTTGGTCTCTACAGTGCAACCCTGACGTGTGTGAAATGGTGCTAGTATCAAAATCACCTCTTATGATAGCTCAGCACACTAGAAAAGTCAGAAGAGTTAAGTTCAGGAAATGGATACAGGATCCACAGGGTCACCATTGATGCCTTTGTTCTCATCCTTCCATTTGAGACAGGATGTGAGGCTGTTTTCAGTGCTACGGAGTATTTCTCATAGTTTGAGAAAGAAATTCCTTGCAAAAAGAAGATGGAGATACTGACTCAGTGTGTAACATGTGAATATTGCTTAGTAATGTCTTGAGTTAAGAAATAAAGACTGGTCTCTTCCTGGTCAAAAAGCAATCCTGTCCCAGAAAACCAACACAAATATATATTAAAAATAGAATATTAAAATATCTTAAGTTATCTTAAGATTAATGGGTTTACTTCTATACTATACTTTGTCATCTTAATATCAAATTTATTTTATTCCTATGTGATTTCTTATAATATTTTGAAATCACATAATTTCCTCCAAAAGTTTTATAATCTTTCCAGTTTTTTTCAGTTATGTCAATTATATTTTGATAGTTATGACACTGGATTTGTATGTTACATATTATAGCATGAGTTTGGCCTGACACATTTTTCCAGGTAATGAGCATAAGTCATTCTTGCTGTGTGTTATTATATATATATATATATATATATATATATATATATATATATATAAAAAGAAATATATGTTATAAATATTTATTTTCTTTATGATATCACTATTATTAAATAGTTCAATAAATATGTAAGTGGATACATATGATTGATTCTAGCCTAATACATGTGGCAATACTCCTGCATGTACCTTGAGAATGTTTAAAGTACAGGTGGTACCACCATTCCAAACAAAAATTTACACATTTTAGCTAACCATTTTACCTCTTTTGACTTCATATGGATTAGAACTGAAACATAACACTTTTGCCTAAATGTAAATTTCTATTCAATATTTTATATATTCTTTAATTTCTTGAATTGAAATTAAAAATATTAAATTATTATAACATAAATAAATTAAATTATATTAAATTAAATAAATATAAATTAAAATATTAATTATTATAACTTATATGTTAATTAACTATCTTAATGTATTAAAATATTCTATGAAATTAAATTTATTATGTAGTAGTTCTGAATGAAATATTAATTCTAATATGCAAATTCACACAATACTATATTCATTAAACTATCTCTAGATTTTTTTTCTTACTTCTCCTCATAAGGACAAAATAGTAACAGTTACTTTAGTTCTTAATTGGTGAATTGCTTTGATTGGTATGTTTTCTCTGTTAGTTTTATATCTGACAAATTCCATAATTTTGACTTTTAGCACTTCTCTCATTCCATTTCTCTCAGTTTCTCTCTGATAATACTTGGTATAAGTGCTGAAGAGATTACTCAGTGGTTAAGAGCGCAGACTTTTGCAGCGCACTTGAGTTTGGTTCCCAGCACGTGTACTGGGAAGCTCGCATGTGCCTTTAACCCCAATCATAAGGAATCTGATATCCACCTTTGGCACCCACAAACACTCACACACATAAGCACAACTTCAGAAAAACACAGAAAATATCACAGACACAGACACTGAAACTGACACAGACACAAAAAAAATGTAAAACAAAAATATATCTTAAAAGTAAATTAGATATAGCATAACTAATTAGAGTTCAAAGTACAGGATGTCCAAAAATATCCATATTACTAAATGTCAAAAAAGTTAGACAACAAGACTACTATGAAGACAGATGAACATAGGATAGTGAAGTCACCTAGTCTAATTGTATCTATGCATGTCTGATCTTTTCTGTCCATTGTTGTTTCTTTTACAAAGCTGGGGGTAATGACATTTAATAAGTATATACTGATACTTCATCTTAATATTTTCCCTCTATCATTGTACAGTTACTTCATCTCTTCTAATTATTTTTATTTGAAATTTGTCTTAAAAATAGAGATAACACCTTTTTTTCAGATTCCATTTGTTGAAAAGTTAACATTTAGATGGTAAGGCACAGTTGGTGGACTCTCTGCCAGTGATATGTTTTAATATAGACTTGAACAAATGTAAATGTATACATGTATATATATGTGTGTGTGTGTGTGTGTGATATAAAATTAGAAAAAGAATATTAAGAGAGTGAAAGAAGTCTATGAAAAGAGATGGTACAAGAAGGGTAATGGAATCTGTGGTAAACAAACAGAAAAAGAAGCTATAAGAAGAAAAGACAGGGGAAAATAATACAGGGAGAGGAAAAAGAAAGACAGTCAGTTGATGGCAAACAAATAGCAACAAAGGATAATATATATACCTGAAATGGTCACAGTGCATGTTAATTTTTAAATTAAGAAAAGAAGTAAGGGATGGAGGGAAAGAAAGAAAGACAAAAAGAGTGATAGTATTCTGCTTTTAATTACTTTACTTTTTTTCCAGGATACTTTAGCATTTTTACCTAATTCTTGCATAACTGATAGCTGATAATCTACTTTTGTCATGACAATAGGAATTTGGAATTCACCTTTGCTTTCATCACGTCAGGATAATAATTTTCAAATATCAAATAAAAAATTATATTATATATAAAAACTTGTAGAAAAAAGAATTTTTTTATTAATTTATAAAAGTTTCCACTTCTGCCCATCCTCCCACTACACTCCCACTCCCCCCACTCCCTCTCCTCCTCCCTCTCCAGGCCTAAGAACAGTCAGGGCTTCCTGCCCTGTGGGAAGATCAAGATCCTCCCCCCTCCCTCCAGGTCTAGGAAGGTGAGCATCCAAACAGACTAGGATCCCAAAAAGCCAGGGCATGCAGAGGAAACAAGTCCCAGTGCCATTATCAATAGCTTCTCAGACAGTCCCCATGACAGCCACATTCAGAGAATCCGGTTTGATCACGTACTCGTTCAGTCCCAGTCCAGCTGGCCTTGGTAAACTCTCATTAGATCAGTCCCCTTGTATCAGTGGGTGAACACACTTCTTACGGTCCTGACATCCTTGTTCATGTTCTCCCTCTTTCTGCTCCTCATTTGGACTTTGGGGGCTCAGTCCAGTGCTCCAATGTGGGTCTCTGTCTCAATCTCCATCCGTCGCCAGATGAGGTTCTATGGTGATATGCAAATATTCATCAGTATGGTTATGGACCAAGGCCAGTTCAGGCACCCTCTCCTCTGCTGTCCAGGGAACAATCTGGGGATATCTCCTTGGACCTGGGAACCCCTCTAGAATCAAGTCTCTTGTAAACCCTAAAATGGCTCCCTTAGTTGAGATATATACTTCCCTGCTCCCATATCCATTCTTCCTCCCTTCCCCCCATCCCAATCCCCCAAGCTTTCCCCAATCCTACCCTACTCCTCTCTCTCTAACCCTCTCCAATTCCATTCCCCCCACCCCTTGCACCCAAGTTTGCCTGGAACTCTTGTCTACTTCCAATATCCAGAAGGATAACTATATGATTTTCTTCAGGATCACCTTATTTCGCTTCTCTAGGATCATGACTAATAGATTCAAAGACCTTTAATTATGGTTAGAATCCACATATGAGTGAATACTTACCATATTCCTCTTTTTGGATCTGGGTTACCTCACTCAGTAAAGCGTTTTCTATTTCCATCCATTTGCATGCAAAATTCAAGATGCCATTGTTTCTTACTACTGAGAAAAACACTAATGTATATATGTTCCACACCATCTTTAACCATTCTTCTATTGAGGGGCACGTGGTTGTTTCCAGGTTCTGGTTAATACAAATAGTGCTGCTATGAACATAGTTGAACAAATGCTTTTGTGGTATGATAGGGCATCTCTTGGGTATATTCCCAAGAGTGGAATTGCTGGGTCCTGAGGGAGGCTGACTCCCAGTTTCCTGAGAAACCACCACACTGATTTCCACAGTGGCTGCACAAGTTTGCATTCCCACCAACAATGGATGAGTGTTCCCCTCACTACACATCCTATCGAGCATAGGCTATCATTGGTGCTTTTGAGTTTAGCTAATCTGACCGGCATAAAATGGTATCTCATAGTTGTTTTGATTTGCATTTCCCTGAGCGCTAAGGAGGTTGAGCATGACCTTAAGTGTCTTTTGGCAATTCGAAGTTCTACTGTTGAGAATTCTCCGTTCAGATTGGTACCCCATTTTTTAATTGTGTTAATTAGAGTTTTTGTGTCTAGTTTCTTGAGTTCTTTGTATATTTTGGAGAAGAGACCTTTGTCTGATGAGGGGTTGGTGAAGATCTTCTCCAAGGCAGAATGTAGTCTTTTTGTCTTATTGTCAGTGTCCTTTGCTTTACAGATTCTTCTCAGTTTCAGGAGGTCCCATTTATTCATTGATTCTCTTATTGTCTGTTCTACTGGGGTTCTACCTAGGAAGTGCTCTCCTGTGCCTATGCCTTGTAGACTACTTCCCACTTTCTCTTCTTTCTGGTTCAAAGTGGTCAGATTAATGTTGAGGTCTTTAATCCATTTGGACTTGAGTTTTGTGCATGGTGATAGATATGGATCTACTTTCATTCTTTTACAGGTTGATATCCAGTTATGCCAGCACCCTTTGTAAAAAATGCTTTCCTTCTTCCATTGTATACCTTTAGCTCCCTTGTCGAAAATCAAGTGTTCATAGGTTTGTGGGTTAATATCTGGGTCTTCTATTTGATTCCATAGGTCGACGTCTCTGTTCTTATTCCAATACCAAGCTGTTTTGAATACTGTAGCTCTGTAATAGAGTTTGAAGTCAGGGATGGTTATACCTCCAGAAGTTCCTTTATTGTATAAGATTGTTTTGGCTATCTTGGGTTTTTTGTTTTTCCATATAAAGGTGATTATTGCTCTGTCAAGGTCTGGGAAGAATTTTGAAGGGATTTTGATGGGGATTGCATTGAATCTATAGATTGCTTTTGGTAGAATTGCCATTATAACTATGTTGATCATCCCAATCCAAGAGCAGGGGAGATCTTTTCGCTTTCTGGTATCCTCCTCATTTTTTTTTCAAAGACTTAAAGTTCTTGTCAAATAGGTCTTTTACTTCCTTGGTTAGAGTTATCCCAAGATATTTTATGCTATTTGTTTCTATCCTAAAAGGTAAAGTTTCTCTGATTTCCCTCCCTGCTTCTTTATCCTTTGTGTATAGAAGGGCAACTGATTTTTTGGAGTTGATCTTGTACCCTGCAACATTACTAAGGGTGTTTATCAGCTGTAAGAGATCTTTGGTAGAGTTTTTGGGTCGCTTTTGAACATTATCATATCATCTGCAAATAACGAGAGTTTAACTTCTTCCTTTCCTATTCCCCTTGATCCACTTATGTTGCTATTTCTAGAACTTCAAGCACTATATTGAAGAGGTATGGGGATAGTGGACAGCATTGTCGTGTTCCTGATTTCAATGGAATGGCTTTGAGTTTCTCTCCATTAAGTTTGATGTTAGCTGTCTGCTTGTTGTAAATAGCTTTTATTATATTTAGGTATGATCCTTGTATCCCCAATCTCTTCAACACCTTTATCATAAAGGGATGTTGAATTTTGCCAAATGCTTTTTCAGCATCTAATGAAATGATCATATGGTTTTTTTCTTTCAGTTTATTTTTATGATGGATTACATTGATAGACTTGTGTATGTTGAACCAGCCCTGCATCTCTGGGATGAAGCCTTCTTGATCATAATGGATAATTTTTCTAATGTATTCTTGGATTCGGTTTGCCAGGATTTTGTTGAGAATTTTTGCGTCGTTGTTCATGAGTGAGATTGGCCTGTAATTCTCTTTCTTGGTTGTGTCTTTGTGTGGTTTTGGCATCAGGGTAACTGTAGCTTCATAAAAAGAATTTGTCAATGACTATTCTATTTCTATATTGTGAAATACATTAAGGAGTATAGGTATTAGCACTTCTTGGAAGTTCTAGTAGAACTGTTCATTGAAACCATCTGGTCCTGGGTTTTTTTTTTTTTTTTTTGGTCGGGAGTTTTTAAATAATAGCTTTTAATTCTTCGTGACTAACAGGTCTATTTAGATTGTTCACCTGGTCTTGATTTAACTTTGGTAAATGGTACTTATCTAAAAACCAGTCCGTTTCTTGTACATTTTTCAACTATGTGGCATATAAGCTTTCGTAGTAAGATCTAATGATTCTCTGAATTTTCTCTGTGTGTGTTGTTATGTCCCCCTTTTCATTTCTGATCTTATTAATTTGAGTGTTCTCTCTCTGCCGTTTGATTAGTTTGGCTAGGGGTTTGTCAATCTTGTTGATTTTCTCCAAGAACCAACTTTTTGTTTTGTTGATTCTTTGGATTGTTTTCTGTTTTTCTATTTTGTTGATTTCAGCCCTCAGTTTGATTATTTCCCATCTTCTACTCCTCCTGGGTATGTCTGCTTCTTTCTTTTCTAGAGCCTTCAGGTGTGCTGTTAAGTCTCCAATGTGTGCTTTCTCTGTTTTCTTTAATTATGCACTTAGTGTTATGAACTTTCCTCTTAGCACTGCTTTCATTGTGTCCCATAGGTTTGAATATGTTGTGTCTTTATTTTCATTAAATTCAAGGAAGACTTTAATTTCTTCCTTTATTTCTTCCTTGACCCAGGGGTTATTCAGTAGTTGACTGTTCAGCTTCCAAGAGTTTGTAGGCTTTCTCGTGGTAGAATTGTTATTGAATTCTAACTTTATTCCATGGTGATCTGAGAAGACACATGTGGTTACTAATATTTTTTTTGTTTCTGTGGAAATTTGCTTTGTTACCGAGTATGTGGTCAATTTTTGAGAAGGTTCCATGAGCTGCAGAGAAGAAGATATATTCTTACCTATTTCGGTTGAATGTTCTATAGATATCTGTTAAGTCCATTTGATTCATTACCTCTATTAATTCTCTTATTTCTCTGTTGGGTTTCTGTCTGATTGACCTGTCCATTAGTGAGAGAGGTGTGTTAAAGTATTCTACTATTAGTGTGTGTGGTTTGATGACTACCTTGAGTTCTAAAAGGTTTTCTTTTACATGAGTGGGTGCTTTTATATTAGGGGCATAGATATTCAGGATTGAGACTTCCTCCTGATTAATTGTTCCTGTTATGAGTATGAAATGTCCATCTCCATCTCTTCTGATTGATTTATTTGTTTATTAGGATAATTATTAAATGCTGTACACAGCTGTTTGTGTGGATTCTGATATGAACACAAATTCAGGCAATGAGTACTTTATTAAATTGTCACTTGGAAAAGACCAGTTGGGAATCCCCTTTAATTTTAAGCTGTATATGTTTCACATTCACTTATGCTATGGAACATTTGTTTAATGATGCAAAGATGTGTTGCATGTTTTTTTTTTTTTAAATTGTATTTGTTTAACTCTGGAAAACTATGTTACTTTACCTACCTAAAACACATGAGGAGATGGGGAGCAGTATCCCTTGATCAAAGATCATTTATTGTGAAATAAGTGAAATATGTGAGACATTGAAAGAAAAGTGTAAAACTTGGCACCAACATTCACAATGTACAAAAGTTTAAATCATTGGAGTCAAGCATAGAATGTTGGTCATAAAAGAAAGAAGGAGATTTGGGGAAAAGATAGATTGTTGGTATGAAATAACATTTAGGTAGATGTAAGGGTGTTTAGTATTCTAACTGTAACAATACACTGGACACTTCTTTAAAAAAATAATTTCAAAAAATTTACCACAGGGAATTTTTAAAGCATTAAGGAGGTAGACATGTTTACCATAAATTTACAATTCTATAATAAATGTATTTATGAAATCATCAAGCCAAACAATTAGATGAAAACTTGTATAATTTTCTCTACTTGTTAAGAAATAAAATACGCAAAGCACAAATTGGACTTCATGTGTATAAAAAAAATAAGGACAATTGAATGCCCTAGAGCTGGAGTTTCCATTGACCGGCCTACGTGACTGGTTGAAAGAAAACTTCGATCATCAGTAGAGAAATACACAATTGTAGCCACATAGTCATCTTCCACTGGCCTAATATTCATTTTATTTACCTTAAATTACTAGTTTTGAAGGCTAAAATGTTATTTCCGCTATTTTATGTGGTTCCATTTACTACTGTATCTTATTCTTTAACACTATAGTTAAAATATGGCTCTGTATATGACATATCTTTCTGGGGAAAAAAGCCTCTTATATTAGTAGTAGAAATATAAATTTAGGAGTGTCATGAGCAGGGAATTTTCAAAGGTAATAAAAATTTGTAGTAGCTCTCTATCTCCAGCATGTAATTGTGGGTTGCCTAGTATATCTTTGTCAATTTTCCTTGTGTTTGCATATTATATATCCATGCATTTAAAAAGACAAATGGTTGCGACGCGCGTCCTGACCAGCAGGAATGAACGCCACTAAAAACGAGAATTCCTTCCCTGGTCACGTCTTTATTCGGAGCATTTGATTGAGGAAAATTGGGGGAAGGGAAGAGAGAGTGCAGGGACAAGAGAAAGCTTAGAGAGAGGAAGTAGAGCCCAGAGGCAGCTGCTTTTAAACGGTGGAGAGGCTTGAACGCTGTCCTGATTGGTTAATGCCATTCTGCTGGTCTGAGCATGTGCAAGCAAGGGTGCAGGCCTCACGTGGCTAAGCCAGGTATGGACTTGTATACCTCCAACCTGCAGGACCACCTGTGCCTCCAGGTGGCTTCCTACATCTCCCCCTTCTGTTGTAAATAAAAGCAATAAGGCAAAACTATTTTCCAATCTGGTCCCCACCTCATGATGTGTGGACCGATTGAAGAAAAGAAAAACAAGACACACCCTTCCCATGCAATGGGACAACTACCCTGGGAGTGCTAGGGCTGTGTCTGCACACCCTCCGCCTATGCATACCTTCCTCTATGCCGTGGGACTATCTGGTCCCTAGAGGGTGCTAAGGCTATGCATGGCTAATTGCCTATGAGCTCTTTTGAGGCTGAGAGCCAAACCTGGGGTGAGGATACACATTCCAAGGCTGCCAAGGCCTGTGCCACAAAGACCTTGTCCCTCCTCACTTGGGCTAGCAGGTAGCACACCAATCAAAGACATACAGCACTTCTACCTAGACACAGCATGCCAAGAATATCTCTGCTCCCACCCATTCCTAAGGAAGGAAAAGGCAAAATAGAGTCAGTCAGAAAATTGTTAAGAGATAAGAGGTTGCACAGGGTGCTGCTCAAGGTGATAACGTGAAACAGCTGCTCTTGACACCGCCCAGAAGGTCATCTCTGCTGCCTCCGCACGAATCTTCCACAGCAGGACACTCAGCATCCACTGGGTCATCTTTCTTCTTTATTTCTCTTGTCAGTCTTGCTGGCATCCAGATGTATGTCAGCATTCCTAGAAAAACATAAACAAAACTCTCCTCCCAAATTAACATTTAAGAGTATTAAAAACTCTCAGTGTAAAAATTCAGCACAATCAGTACTGGAAGTAGGCTGGTTTTGAACTTAGAGACTTGCAGGTCTCTGCTCCAAAGAGCAAATCTTGTTTGCCTGTGCCATAAAAGCAGGCCTTAGAATTAGACGGAATTGATTTCAAACAGAGCATCTCTGTCTGCTGTTGTTTTTACAGCAAAATTTTTAATTAAAAATTAAGTGTAAAGAATGCAAGAGAAATCCTTTCTCTGGGGGAAGCTGTCACTGGTAGTCCCCCTCTATTGTCTAAAACCAAAACAGTTGTCACTGGGAATTGAACTCAGGGCCTTTGGAAGAGCAGGCAGTGCTCTTAACCTCTGAGCCATCTCTCCAGGCCCTTTTCAAATGAAAAAACCTCTAGGTAGCATTGTTTATTCCACCCGTTGCTTGAGGCAATAGGTCCGCCTTTGTTACCTAGGATACGGTAACCAGGTTGACGCGCCTTTATTATGATAATTACGACCAGTTCTGCCTGAAGTCAGCAAACTTTAGCATAGCCAAATGGAACCAGAGCCATTTTTAGCCTCAGAGACCCTCACAGTCCCAGGTACACTGTAAGCCCTCTGGCCCGGCTGCCTGTGGCACCGTTCTCATTTCTGGCACTGCTGTGACATCCTCCAGGCCAGGCACCAACCGAGCCGGCGCAACGTGCCCCCCACCACAGCCACAGAGCAAAGCTCCGCTCCAGCTGCCCTCCAGCCCCAGCTGCACCCACTCCGAGCCCAAACCGGTGTATGGAGCAAAGCAGAACTCAGAGAAGCAGGCTTGCTGCTCTGCAATCACTGAAAGGACCTCATTTAATCTTTTAGGGAATTTGGGCGTCATTAATCTCTCTGGCTGCTTCCTGCTGAATTGGGGACGATGTGAATTTTGGGGGATAAATGTTTTTATCTAACTGAATTTTTGGCGGCCGCAGCTGAGGCACGGCCCATTGTGGCCCATTGTGGCCCAAACAAAGGCATGGCCCCGCCCCGGGCGGTGCGCGGGCTCGCCGTTTATCCTGTACCTGCGAACTGTGCACCCTGCCTCACCTCAGGCATTGAACTCGCACCACCGGCTGTGAGTCTTTTCCAAGCTCCGGCGAGGGAGGGCATCCGCCCACCCGTGGGGGGGCCTCTCCTGCCCGGTCTGCCTGCGCGCGGAGGGCCCGGTTAGGGCCGTGGGGGGCCCCAGTCTCAGACCTTCCCAGGGGCCGGGGAGTGACGAGCACTCAGCACGTGGCCCCACCGATGAGCTTCCTCCGCCCGCCCATGTTGCTATGGAAACGCGGTTTTTCGCAGAGCCTGTGATCAGAGCTCAAGTGCTGGGATTAAAGGCGTGCGCCACCACGCCGGCTACTTCCTCAATCAAAATTAAAGTTTTCTGTACATGAGAGCCAGAGACTGAGCTCTCTTAACAAAATCAGGCGAAAATCACCTCAAAAGCTCTGTGGCTCTTTAAGAACAGGAAAGGCAGTCGTCAAACACGATCAAACCCGCCTCCCTATGAGACTGTTGCCTCCAGTCTCTAACAGCGAGTACGGACGGAGGAAGCCGCGGATCTCCCAACCGTAAACCTCGCTTTTTCTCAGCTCCACCTGCACTGAACTTGAGGGTTTTTTTTCCCCGTTACTTCTAGTACCTTCTTTCAGATACCTTAACTTTGATTCTTTCTATTTTCTTTTCTTTTTAGGCCTATACTTTTTCCATTCTTTTTCCTCCCCTTTCTGGAGGATTTAACTGACGTCACTCACCGCTCCACGTGTCCAGAGTTCTGAAATTCACGGCTCTCTGTGTCCTGGTGTCTGATTTCAGCTCCTTCTTCCCGGGCTTTCAGCACCAGTTGCGACGCGCTTCCTGACCAGCAGGAATGAACGCCACTAAAAACGAGAATTCCTTCCCTGGTCACGTCTTTATTCGGAGCATTTGATTGAGGAAAATTGGGGGAAGGGAAGAGAGAGTGCAGGGACAAGAGAAAGCTTAGAGAGAGGAAGTAGAGCCCAGAGGCAGCTGCTTTTAAACGGTGGAGAGGCTTGAACGCTGTCCTGATTGGTTAATGCCATTCTGCTGGTCTGAGCATGTGCAAGCAAGGGTGCAGGCCTCACATGGCTAAGCCAGGTATGGACTTGTATACCTCCAACCTGCAGGACCACTTGTGCCTCCAGGTGGCTTCCTACAAATGGTGGTAGCACATGCCTTTAATCCCAGCAATAGAGAGGTAGAGGCAGGAAGATGTCTATGAGTTCAAGGCCAGCCTGGTCTACAAGAGCTAGTTCCAGGACAGCCAGCACTATTAGTTACACAGAAAAATCCTGTCTCAAAAAGAACAAAAACATAGAGTATTATTCTTGAAAGCGATATCTAATTTGTAATTGACTCCAATTTCTGCTGCAACCAGAACACTGGTCTTTTATCTACATAATATAAAAATTTCAGTAAATATTTTATTTATAGAACAATATCCTCTTCTATTAAAAAAAAGAAAAGAAAACTGACACTTTACAAGAATCTATCTAGATTTTGTATTCATGTATGGCCAAAGGGACTAACTTTATTTTTTTATTCTTTCTTTCTTTTTTTGATTGAGACACATTTTTTCTGTGTAGTCCTGGATTTTCTGAAACTACTCTTTAAATCATGTTGTCCCTGTACTCAATAATTAGCCTCATTCTGCCTCCCAAGTGATGGGACTAAAGGTGTGATAAATTCATTCCAATAATAAGTTGGGGGAAGAATGATAAGTTTTTCATGACTTTTAGTTGCTAGGTTTTGTCAATATCCCCCAATGAAAACAATATTTCACAGTAAACAAATACTATTTACTGATTCAAGACATGAACTGTACTTAGAAAAAAAACAATATAATTCCTGACTAAATTCACTACTACTGCATATGATATTGTCAGTGTCACCAGCCAGGTTGATTTTATTGCTGAACAACACACCAATAACAAATTCAACATTTATGCTATTAACTAAAACTCTGTGCTGTGAAATATTACTTTAGCTATAGAAAAATTTGTTATATTTATTTATACTACATTTATTTAACTTTGTAAAGATGTGTTACATTTATTTTTTCTTGCATTCCTAAGACACCTGGCTGCACTAACAAAAAGCTGAGCAGCCTATAGCTAGGAAGTAGAGAAATAGGTGGGGCTATTGGGGAAAGAACAGGTAGGAGGAGGAATCTAGACTCCAAAAGAGAGAAGTGAATGAAAGAGAAAGAGTGATATTCCTGGGGCCAGTCAGTGAGGCAAACAGCAGCCAATCAGCCACCACCCAGCCAGATACAAACAAAAGCTCGAAAGTAGAACATACAGAATGAAAGAAATATGAAAAGCCCGGAGGCAAAATGTAGTTGAAGAGAAATAGATTAAGCTAATAACCACTACGAAAGAAGCATAAAATAAGGCCGAGCATTCACAACTAATATTACATTGTCATTTGGGACCTGGTTGGTGGGTCAATATCAGTGACCCATGATAGACTCATTATAGATCATGTCTAGCTGAACATTATTAGTGTACTAGAGAAATACTTTTTACTAACCATTGGAAATTTTCTGTCAAATTATATGAATATATGATCTCATTACATATAAATGAAGACTTATGTCCAGTGATCCATATTATTATGAATTTCCTTTTTTCTTTAGATAATCTATAACCTTTTTTGCTTTAGTTATATTTTGCTGAAAATATTACATATTAAAAATATGAACAAATGCTAATGATTTCATACTGAATTTAAGTCTATATGTAGGTTGTATATCTAAGATTAATATATATTATACAAATTCTTTTAATAGAGAAAATACAATAAAATAATTTTTGGCTATGTATTAGAAAATATGAAGAAGTAAAATGGAAACAGGTATCACAGAACTATTTACTATGGGTAGAAGTTGTGACTCTTAGACTCACAGAAAATTATAGTTGGTAAGTATTAAAAACATAGAGGGTTTGCAAAGTACCACAATGTTTATGTGTGATAGCCAAGAATGAATTGATCTTCAGCTGATGATCGAGTAATTTGCAAAATCTCAATAATCCTGGCAAGAAACTATACATGAAAATGCTTGATGTTTCATTTCACTTCCAGTGTTTCCTCACCTTATCTTTTTTTCCTTTTATTGACATGCTTACCTCTTCTCCCCCTCTCTTCTTTTTCACACATACATTATACACACACACAAACACATACACACATTGACAGTGGCTATAAATGAGTCATTTGATAAGAAAAATTTAAGAGCACTCTAGCCATGTCAGCAGAAGGATACACAAAATAGAACATACGGGTTGGAAAGTAATAGATAACAATTTATCTATGATTCCATATGATTTAAAAAGTCCTGTAACATTTCAATTATTTTTTTTTAGTTTATTAAATTATGAAAGTTTTCATTTCCGCCCCTCCTCCCAACACCCTCCCACTCCCCCCTCCCCCTCCTCCTCCCTCTTCATCCATAAGAGCAGTCAGGGCTTCCAGCCCTGTGGGAAGTTCAAGTTCCTCCCCACTCCTTCCAGGTCCCTGAAGGTGAGTATATGAACAGACTGGATCCCCAAAATCCAGTATATGCAGAGGAAACAAGTCCCAGTGTCATTGTCAGTGACTTTTCAGAAGGGCTCCGGACCAGCCACATTCAGAGAATCCGGCCACATTCAGAAAATCTGGTTGGATCACATGCTCGTTCAGTCCCAGTCCAACTGGCCTTGGTGAACTCTCATTAGATTAGTCCCCTTGTATCAGTGGGTGATCGCACCCCTCGTGGTCCTGAGTTTTTTTCATGTTCTTCCTTTTTCTGCCCCTCATTTGGACCATGGGGGACTCAGTCCGGTGTTCCATTGTGGGTCTCCATCTGTATCGCCATCCATCGTCAGATGAAGGATCTATGGTGATAAGCAAAATCTTCATCAGTGTGGTTATAGGCCAAGGCTGGTTCAGGCACATTCTCCTCTGTCTAGAGAACAGTCTGGGGATCTCTCCTTGGACCTGGGATCCCATTTATAATCAAGTCTCCTGTAAACCCTAAAATGACTACCTTAGTTGAGATATATTCTTCCCTGATCTCATATCCATCCTTCCTCCCTCCCCCCATCCCAGTCCACCTAGCTTTCCCCATTGCTCCACTAGTCCCTTCTCTCTAACCCTCTCCCCTTCCAACAACCCTCCCAACCCCCCATGCACCCGAGGAGGATACCAGAAAATGGAAAGATCTCCCCTGTTCTTGGATTGGGAGAATCAACATAGTAAAAATGGCAATTCTACCAAAAGCAATCTATAGATTCAACGCAATTCCCATCAAAATTCCATCAAACTTCTTCACAGACCTTGAGAGAACAATAATCAAGTTTATATGGAAAAACAAAAAACCCAGGATAGCCAAAACAATCTTATACAATAAAGGAACTTCTGGAGGCATTACCATCCCTGACTTCAAACTCTATTACAGAGCAACAGTATTGAAAACAGCTTGGTATTGGCATAACAACAGAGAAGTCGACCTATGGAATCGAATAGAAGACCCGGGTATTAACCCACAAACATATGAACACCTGATATTTGACAAGGGAGCTAAAGGCATACAATGGAAGAAGAAAAACATCTTTAACAAATGGTGCTGGCATAACTGGATGTCAACCTGTAGAAGAATGAAAATAGATCCATATCTATCACCATGCATAAAACTCAAGTGCAGATGGATTAAAGACCTCAACATTAATCTGACCACTTTGAACCTGATAGAAAAGAAAGTGGGAAGTAGTCTATAAGATATAGGCACAGGAGACCAGTTCCTAAGCAGAACCCCAGGAGCTCAGACAATAAGAGAAGCAATGAATAAATGGGACCTCCTGAAACTGAGAAGCTTCTGTAAAGCAAAGGACACTGTCAGTAAGACCAAAAGGGTACCTTCCGACTGGGAGAAGATCTTCACAAATCCCTCATCAGACAAAGGTCTGATCTCCAAAATATACAAAGAACTCAAGAAACTAGACACTAAAACTCTAACTAACCCAATTAAAAAATGGGGTACTGAACTGAACAGAGAATTCACAACAGATGAACTCCGAATGGCCAAAAGGCACTTAAGGTCATGCTCAACCTCCTTAGCGATCAGGGAAATGCAAATCAAAACAACTTTGAGATATCATCTTACACCTGCCAGAATAGCCAAACTCAAAAACACCAATGATAGCCTATGCTGGAGAGGATGTGGAATGAGGGGAACACTCATCCATTGTTGGTGGGAATGCAACCTTGTGCAGCCACTGTGGAAATCAGTGTGGCAGTTTCTCAGGAAACTGGGAGTCAACCTCCCTCAGGACCCAGCAATTCCACTTTTGGGAATATACCGAAGAGATGCCCTATCATACTACAAAAGCATTTGTTCAACTATGTTCATAGCAGCACTATTTGTAATAGCCAGAACCTGGAAACAACCTAGGTGCCCCTCAATAGAAGAATGGTTAAAGACGGTGTGGAACATATACACATTAGAGTTCTACTCTGCGGTAAAAAACAATGACATCTTGAATTTTGCATGCAAATGGATGGAAATAGAAAAAGCCTTACTGAGTGAGGTAAGCCAGACGCAAAAAGAGGAATATGGTATGTATTCACTCATATGTGGATTCTAACCATAATTAAAGGTCTTTGAGCCTATTATTCGTGATCCTGGAGAAGCTAAATAAGAAGGTGAACCTGTTGAAAATCATGTAGCTATCTGCCTGGAGATTGGAAATAGACAAGAGTCCCAGGTAACATTTAAATTATTAACTGAAAATATCTATTATTGTTTTCTGAAGTTTTAAAAAAAAAGAAATCTAAAGATTGAGATATTGCTTTCAATAAACAATAGTTCTAAATATTTAATGAACATCTCCTTTCTTGTTTAACTTGTAAAATTAGAGCTGGAAACAACAGCACTGTCACATTAGCCATGTGTTATATCTAATTTCCTAGTTCTTTGTGGAAGTTTCCTTATGTAGGTCACACTGAAGATCCCTTGCCTCAATATCTTGTATGCAAGGAATAAAGGTGTGTGACAAACAATCTCAGAATATCTCCTCTTGACACTTAAATATTAAAATTTTGTAAAAGGTATTTTTTATGTTCTCTGAAGGATACAAGGACTGCTCAAACTCATTAATAGACCTTTAAATTGGGGTGCATACCATGCATCATGAAAGCTAAAAGATGTAGGGTACAATGCTGTTTTCTGGTTATACAAAACAGGAAAACATATTTCTTCTATAGCACAGTGGGCTTATTTGCATTCTCCATAATGACCTTGGCACATATTTTTAAAAGAAACTATTCTCTGCTTAATTATGGAGATAGTAAAATTATTGTTTTGGTGAGAATGCAATAAATGTGGTCTGTTTACTATAAATAAAATGCTCTAAATTTGTAATAACAAAGGAATATGAATCTTCCAATTTCATTTGTCTTTAGATATTGGTATGGCAAATAATTTCAAAACGCTAAAGCAGAGCAGGTATGTTTCATCCATTTTTAAAAGACATTCTCTGGTAATTTATGACTATACTCCAGTGGCTAAGAAACAGATGCTAATCAGTGAGTTCAATAAAACATCAAGCTGATCTCCAGAAAAAGCAGTAAATACATAAATTACATTTAAAAGCTGTACAATTTGAGAGATTTAGGTATATGAAGCTGTCATATTCCAGTGCAAAAGAAGGGAGACAGAGCTGTGGCTGTGCTGTAATTTATTGACAGGTTTTACAGAAAATTGAAATAGTCTATTCTGTGTTTCTGTGAAATATTTTTTTTTCACCAAGTAAGCTCAGAATTCAAATTATTCAGAGAAGTCTAATAAAAGTAAAGTAAATGCCTTATCTTTACAATGTATTTGTTCTCTATTGAGGGTTTATGTTTGTGTTAATGCCCTTTCTTTGAACTAATAATTATTATGGTTTCCTGGAAGAAATCATAGGATGAAAATACCTGCAATCTATTCTGACAAATGTAAATGACAAGAACATTTTTTGACACACAGATAGAAATGTCACACGGAGTCAAATTTACTGACAGATGTAATAGATAGTTTCTGACCTAGATTCTAAACTGATTGGGTATCATCTTGCTATTCAGATTGATAGTTTATGATCAGTGACTCAATTGTTCTTAATTATACTTAGAATAATTTAAATCAGTCTTTTACATTGTTTCCAAAGCAAGTCACAAATATTATTCATACTAACTATGATACATCATTTTCAGATTATTTTCAATTGATTTCACAGGAAATAGACAGATTGTTCTTAATTTCTTTGAATTTTATGGGCTAAACTTTTGTTGCTTAATAATTTATGGCAGCTATCTCTGAGTAATTCTATTTAATTTTTCTTCCTTTGATGTGATGAATATACTTCTTCTAACCCTGTGGTCACAATTATAATTATATTAAAAACAAATCCTGGGAAGAATTATAAAGTCTTTGCTGTGCTTCTCAAATTTTAATGAGCATATCCAGCACCTGAAGCTATTGATAAATTACAGATTCTGATTCATGAGTATGTTCTTTGGCCTGAGATTTTGCATTTTTAATAGCTCCACATTGTGTTAATACTGCTAACTACAGAACCAATGTTTATTTAGCAAAGTCTTTGACAGCCTGATGCTAAACTCTGCTTTTTGATTTTTAAATTTTTCTTAAGCTTGCATATAGATTCCCTTAATTTTTATTGTTATTCTTTATTTTAGACACTTTTTCTATTTTATATGCAGATTCAACATCTGTTGTCACAATTAAGTTGTTATCTTTTTCTGCATAGTCACACCTTTGCTAAACCTTAGCAATCTTCAAGTGGACTGGGAGAGAATGAGTGTAGTAAACCAGATTGTAGTGGATCTTCATTTCACCTATTCACAACGAACTGAAGTAAGCAATCTGATGAAGAAATTAATACATAGTCTGCCAAATTTTGACTGTATATGAGAAGACACATTTTGCTGGGTATTATTCTTGATGACTCTCTGATGTGCAGGTAATTATAACATGCTGAATCAGAAACATTAGAATGCAATAGACATTTTGTACTATCCCAATGACAGTATGGAAGAATACTTGTTATTTTCCTTTTGCATTCATGGTGGTTGAGCACTACTTAGGTAGAACAAAAAAATAGGAAAAATGAAGGAGAAATAGACAGAGAATGGAATCCCTCCAATATGTCACATAGGACAAAATTTGCATTATTTAAAGAATAAATTTCAAAATTTTAACAGGAATGAAAGACATCAAAACTACTTTGTATAGAGAGAATGAACCCTTTTCTGATAGAAATCTCTAACAAGAGTGCTAAAGTAGCAAATGAACCACACTAAAGATCAAAATATCTGTGACATTTGAGTTTTTGAATCTTTTCAGCAACTTTCTTTTTTTCCATAATCCTAAGTACTACAAGACATGAATTGCCTCACAATTTGATTTTTTAAGAGAAAACATTTTAAAAAAAGAAAAAAAGCAAATCATTTCATATTAAAACATTTTAAGGTTTATATTTATATGTAAATTTCAGGAGAATATCCACAAAGGGGAAAAAGCACATATCCTACTACATGCAACTTGAATTACTGGCAACCTTGTAAATAGCATGTCTGTTATGGGTCCTGGGAATTGAACTCAAGTCATTTGGAAGAAAATGCTTTTAACCATTAAGGTGTCTCTCTAACCTCTTCAATTTGACATTTAAATTTCACTTGATCTTACAATTTGACAGTGGATTACAACCTTGAGTGATGTCATTTCAAAAGCCACAAAAGTTACATGTAAAATGTATTGGTAAGATGCTGAATCATGGCTGTCCCTTAAGAAACAGAGTTGATTGAGGGGTTGAGTGTGGAGTTAGGGAAAGGAAATTGGAAAGGAGTTAGTGGGGAAAGCTGTAGTTGGGATGCAAAATAAAAAAATAAATTTAACTAATTTTAAAATGTAAAAAAAGAAAAAAATAAGCTTAAACCCAGTTTCATGGGTGTACAATTAAAGAAATCAGTCCCCTCTGGGCTTCATACTATTTCATCTTGACATTCTTTGCTGTTATATAAGTCAGGATTCTTGTAGTTATAACAAATCTATATATGTTAATATTCACAAAAGGGCCTAAAAAGAATTGGAAAATGTGAACTACTGAAGTGAACTTTTACATGTACAATAGCTCCATTTTCTGTGGTAATCAGTTTTAATTTAAAGGTTCCTTTCATCCAATTTCTTTTCTTTCTTCCTTCCATTCTTCCTTCCTTCCTTTCTTTTTTTGAAGGATACATTACTTTTCTTTGTAAGTATACCAATGAAAGCAAAGGAAATAAATTCCACCCAACACTACCCAAGGTTCCAATGTAACCACTACTCCTGGAACTATGTCTCAATTTTTTTCATGTTTTCTAAAAATGTTCAGTATTTCTTAGTTGAAAAATACTAGCACTTTCTTATTCAAGGAACTATTTGGTGTGCATTAATTGAGATATAATGTGTTATTTGGAACTAGAGTTGCAAAATTGAAAATGTCTACTTTTTAATTTTGGAATAAAATTTAATAAAGCAGTTCCCTAGACTGGGTCATTTTTAAGATACAGAAATGTGTTTTCCTAAATTCTGGAATTTAAAGAATATAATGTCTACACCAGGCCCCTGACAGTGGAGAACCCATTGACTCATAAGAAAGTTGAAGTCATCATATGGCAGTCAGAAATGAATTTTTAAGTGCAAAGGAGAAGCAGGTTACAAGTACTTTATCATTGTAGAATAATTTTCAAAATAATGGTGGTGTTAGTCCATAATTACAGCTGAAGTTACCATGGCCTAGCCACTGTTTTAAATGTATACTTCATTATATGTTTACAAAAGTAATTAAATAGCAGTCTTGGTTTGTGGGGAAACCATTATGTTCATATTATCTTGATCATGACTTAATAGAACTAGTACCCTTTCCCCAAACAACCACAATAATAATGATAATATTAACAACAGCAGCAGAAACACACTGATTATCTTCAAATAACAAAATCATAATTCAGTTTAATACCACTTCAAAATCAAATTTTCATCCAAATATACTATGTATCAGACTCATTCATGGTATGGTTTATCCTAATACCAATTCACTTTCTAATCATGAGTCACTAAAATTAAGCAAGTAGTAAGTGTCTAAAATACAGTAGTAGAATGAGTTAGGAACAACATATTTATTTTAAGTAAAATATTTTATTGCTTCTGATATAATTTATATTGATAACAAAGCTTACCTCTTTTATTACATGTTCCTTTCAGCTTCATTATGACAATAACTTCAATGGTAAAACATTCTTTTTCATTTCACTATTGTAGCTTAACTAGTTTAATCATAAATATCAGTGGTTGACATTTTGCATAATTTTTCTTCATTAAAGAAGTCTCTATCTTACCAAGAAAGATAATCAAAATGTTGAACAAAATACATTCAGCATTATTTAAATGTAGATGCTAGGAAAACATTTATGTTCCTTCATTGCTGAAATGTTCATTTCAATTAAATTATGTGATAATTCCCCGTGATATGAAAACCATTTAAAGATACTGTACAGTTTAAAACTGTACATTTAATAAACAGAAGTTCTAAGAAAATTATTATAGAGGCTCATGCTGAACTGAATTCCTTCAAGTTTACTTAGGTTAGAAATTTTCTTCTTTCTAAGTTTACGAGATAATGGTTAAAGGTAACCCAAAGTAGACAGTATTTGAGGTTAGAAATCAGGAATAAAGAGGCAAAACTTTTGAAAGAGTAGATGTAATGTATGATGAAAATCAGAAAGTGGTGTTTAATAGGCAACATGCTCTGTATTACTTTCTTAATTTTGAGATACTACAATTATCAGAGATCAATGTCCAACCATCAATGATCAGTTTCCCCAGCTGTTAAAGTTCATTTCTTCAAAAATCTTCTCCCCAGAGATCTAATTCAGGAGATCCTTATATGTGATATCAATATGTTTTTCCTATGAAAAATGTTCTTAACAATTCTTATGTATACTTCAAACTATTATGGCTAATACACTGATCTTTTTATTACTTCACTGTCTAGCACTATATACATAAATAGGGAGCTGTAATGTTGAACTCCAATGTGATTTTAAGATCTCTTTAGTCATAATTAAATCCTGAATCATATAGGGTTTTAGTAAATCAGCCTTGAAGAAACAGGAATGGTCAGTGTTTTTTTTTTTAAATGGAAGGAAAAAATTGATTGGTAATTGATTGTACACAATTTGATAAATTTTATAAGATTAAAATTTACCTATTAATGAAGTGTCAACAATGATAGTACAAAATTAATAGGATTGTTAGAAGTATCAAGTAAAAGTATAGATAAGCAATTAGTGCTAATATTGGTTTCATAAAATTCTCTAATGTTAATATAAGACACATCATGGATTTTAATATGTCAAAGTATAGATAAAAGCATGAAAAATTAAGACAGAACATTTTAAAGATGGAGGGATAGAAAAGAAATAAAGGAAAATATTTGTGATATATACACTAAAACTTGAAACTAAATATGTACAAAATAATTCATTAGAAAGAGTGATGGAAAACTTTGCAATAAGGACACAAGTTAAAATATCTATTATGGATAATTTCAAAAACTGTAAAAAACTAATTAGACCTCAAACAATGTATAATAAATATGTGGCAGCAATTTGAAACTATGCTCATTGTAAATTTGAAGGTATCATTATCAAGCAGTTTGAATTCTCATACTTTCTGATTTTTGTTGATGTTAAAACTGATTTTATTATTTTTAATTGTACACAAATATGGGAATGTATATGTGAATGCAAACTAGTGCTCAGAAGCATTGGATCTGTCCACCCAGAGCGATAATGACAGATAGTAATACGTTATTCAATATGGGGGCTAAGAATCTAACTCCAGTCTTCTGCAAGAACAGCTTGCAGAGAGACATATCTTTTCCCACAAACATTGTGATACTTAAATTTTATTATAAAATGGAAACGAATTAAATGATAGTGATTTCATTATAGAGATGAACTGGAGACTTGATGAATAGATTAGAGATGACAGAAGTTAGACTTTTATGATCAAGTTATGTTTAAATTGTGAACCAAATCCATTAAAGTGCAAAATGAAATTGAATAATTTAGCCAATTATATGAAAAAAGTTAAACATGAACATTTATAAAATTAATTAAAAATTAATCAAAGATATAAGTATTAAAAATAAAAAGTGCGTAACTCTTAACATTTCAATACAAAGCATTTTACTTGAAATTTTGAAATTTTTCTTAACAACTAAGGGAAAACAATGATTGGGCTTGACAGGATGAGTTTTTCACTAACTTTTTTCAGCTTCAGAACTTACCATAATTGTCATAACTTGAAATATTTAGGAAGTTTTCGAGCAATGGCTCAGAAGCACTCCAGTAAAAGTGGGTTGTGTGTAGACCACCACGGTGCTGATGCCTTCTTCACACCATCCGGACTCTCTGTGGACCCTAAAGTATTTCCTTTCTGAGGACCCAGGAACTCACCAGAAACTCCAAACAATACTTCCTAACAGAACAATCTAGTCCTAAGTAAAGTCCCCAACACTCAGATCTATGTCATAATCCCCCAACTAAACCAGAACCATTAAGACAAGGAGAGAAGCAATATTAGAGTACAACATATTTTTAAATATGTAGAATAAACAAAGAATTCAAAGATAGAATATTGTTTGTTATGAAGACGATAGAATACTTTCATTTCTATTTCATCTACTTCTGGGTACTATTGTCAGTTGAAAGATGAAATGACTAGACTTTTGATGATGCCATTTGTGATGTAATCTTTTTCCACATGCTGTGGACAGGAATCATATAATCAGATATTGAGCTGAAGAAGGCCTATAGGCAACTAGAAGTGATGGTACAGCTTCACAGATATCATCATCCTTATACTAAGTAATCTTCAAGTTCTTTTAAGCAATCTTGAAGTGTGCAAGAAATATGAATAGAAAATAGATGTGGAGGATTAAAAATGTGAGCCTATTTCCATGTTGTTCAAAGTTCAGAGAATTAGAACTTATCTCTATTCCTTCAAGGTTATTGTATTTCTACTTCAAAGAAAGGTCCCACCTACATTTAGATAAGAGTATACTACTCTCTCAAAGGTATTGTCAACAGGTGTGCCTAATATGCAGATCTTGCATTTCAGGAATAGAGAAGTAGATATAATTCTAACTCAAACAAAATTTAAGGCTATGACTTCTGGCTAAGGGTCCAGTTCATTTATGGAGATAACATTGGACTACACATTGGATAAGGAGTAGTTTGCCTATAGAGTATTTTTGACCAGAGTGTGAGTATGGTTTGTTTTATTCTAATATTAGAAAGTTTAACTGATGTAGGAGGTCTTTCTTTCTTTGTGTTGCTTTCATTGGTTGAATAAAGAAAACTGCGTTGGCCTTTTGATAGGCAGCCAATGGTGGGCATAGTAGACAGAACAGAATGCTGGGAGAAAAAAGGCAGGCAGAGATAGCCACCATGGAGCCAATCGCCAGGTCAGACATGCTGAATCTTTCCCAGTAAGCCATGACATCATGGTGACATACAGATTTTTAGAAATGGGATGAATCAATATGTGAGAGTTAGCCAATAAGAGGCTAGAGCTAATGGCCAGGCAGTAATTTAATTAATACAGTTTCCATGTGGTTATTTCAGGTGTACGCTAGCTGGGCGGGATGGAACAAGGAGCCCGCTCCTCCTACAACAGAGTGGCACCCAACATGGTTGACAAACTCCATATAAAACTTGAAAGGGCTTAAAAAAGAGTTCTAGAAACAAATATAAATTTAGCACAGCTGGCGGCATGCCATTGCTCCTTTAAGAGAAAATTTCCTGACTCAGCAGCTGTACAAAACAAGCCACGTGGTTTTAATATTTATAAGACTTTTATATTATCCAATATCTCTCTGCTGCTGTGGTCCCTTTCTCATTAGTGTTAAGAAAATTCAAGGTTAATAAAGAATAATGTAATCTATTTCTGGGGGCATTTTCTACCCCTATATGTTTGTTTAACATATTCTTTATAGTTCAATTTTATCTTTCTATAACTGCCTTAACTGTAAGATAGTGTGGTATAGCTGCAATATGCTTAATATTATAATAAGCAAAAAACTGTTTCATTTTCCAAGAGGCATATGCTGGACAATTGTCTGTCTTTATTTGTACAGGTAAATTCATGATGGCCATAACTTATAATGAATGTGTGATTACTGAATAAGTATTTTCTGAGCCTAAAGCAGTTGCCCATTGAAAGCTTGAGTAAGTGTCAATGGTGTGGTATACATATTTTAATTTTCCAAATTTTGCAAAGTGGAATACATATATATGTGCCAGATTTTATTTTTTGAGTGCCCTTTGTGTTAGTCCCTGCAGATAGTAGTATTTGGTTATAGAAAGAGCAAGTAAGGCATCACTTTATAATCGCCTTAACATGTTTCCATCTAATAGAAAAGCCTTTCTTTAAACCTTTGCTATTGACATGATGTTTTCTTATGAAATTCTGAGGTCTACAACATTCTTCCAATCAAAAATTGATCAATTCCTGCATTACCTTGTACTAGAGAACCTGGCAGACCCATATGGAATAAAATGTGAGTTCAAGACAAAGTCTATGCCTGATTATGTCTTGCGCCTGAATAAATAATGAAGTCAATTCTATGACATCTTGTATAAATTCAGCAGCTTAAAGATGCAAGACAATTCTTTCTGCATATTCTGCATCAGTAACTATACTAAGAGTTTATATAATATACCTTGGCACTATGAGGAGAGATTATAATTCTGCCTACCAACTTACTTAATTCTGATTTGTATCCTACCTTCCTTGATTTGTTTGCATCTGGATAAATGGGATGGGCTCCAGTTGTTAGAACATCATGAACAATTTGGGGAAGAATATAGAAAGCTCTCTATATAAGGTTAAGTCAATAGCTTTTGGGATAATTGCTATTAATTTCTCTCAAATAATTACCACAAGCACTTTGTCATGGATCAGTGTCTTCTCATAGCTCTTTTTATTTCATCCGTAGTGAAAGGCATTATAATTTCTGCTGGGTCTACACCTTCTAATTGATAAAGTCTCTATTTACCTTTTATAATTGTTTTAGAGATTTTTCAACATAAGTTTTTAATTCTTTACTTGGATTCTGTGATAAAAATATCCATTATAATATATCATTCCACAGCATTAAAATTCCTGTAGGAGAAATTCTAGAAGGAAATATGACAAGAATACAATTAAGATTTTGATTCACCCTATCCACATGTGCCTGCTGTAATTTTTTCATCAACAATTGTCAATTCTTTTTCTGCTTCAGCTGTTAATTCTCTGGGACTATTCAAGTCTTTATCACCATCTAAAATTTTAGTTAAAAGAATTATTAGCTGAAGTATTACCCCAACAGCTGGTCATAGACTGGAAATGTCTCCTAACAATCTTTCAAAGTCATTAAGAGTCCTCAACCTGTCTATCCTAATTTGTGCCTTTGGGTCCTAACTTTCTGCAAACCTATTTTATACCCTAGGTAATTAACAGAATCATCTCTCTAGATTGCTTCAGGAGTAATTTTTAATCCCCATTTTGGCAAAGCTTTCCTTACTTCTTTAAATATTCTTTCTCAAGTATCCAAGTTTGAATCAGATAGCAAAATGTCATGCATGTAATGGTAAGTCATAGATGTAGGAAATTGCTTACATATTATTTCCAATAGCTGACTTACCAAATATTGGCACAGAATAGGGTGATTGACCATTCCTTATGGGAAGACAATGCATTGATATCTCCTAATAAGTTGAGAATTATTATAAGTAAGCACTGTGATTGCATTTTTCTCTATCCTTTTCTCCTAATAGTATAGAGGAAACAATCTTTTATATAAGCCAGGATCACAAGGTGCGTCCACCCACTGAGACGGTGGGACTGATCTAATGGGAGCTCACCAAGGCCAGCTGGACTGGGAGCGATGGAGCATGTGATCAAAATGGACACTCTGAACGTGGCAGGCAATGAAAGCTGACTGAGAAGCCAAGGACAATGGCATTGGGATTTAATTCTGCTGTATGGTCTAACTTTATGGCAGCCTGGTTTGTTTGGCTGTTCACCTTTAAAGACCTATATGGATGGGGGAGGACCTTTGACTTCCCACGGGGCAGGGAACCCTGACTGCTCTTAAGACTAGAGAGGGAGGGGGAAGTGGGGAGGGGAAGGGGGGAGGGGGAGGGGGAGAGGGGAGGGAAAAGGGAGATGGGGAAGAGTTGGAAATTTTTAATAAATAAAAAAAAATAAATAAATAAGAAAAAAATAAATTACCATAAGAGGCCATCCTTTTGGTAATAGATAAGGCAAAGGAATTCCAGATTGTAGAGGGCCCATAGGTTGAATTACTTTATTGACAGCTTGTAGATCCATCATCATTCTCCATTTACAAGATTTCATTTTTAAAATAAATATAGGAGAATTACAAGGGCTGTCTGATTTTTCAATATGATGAGCATTTAGTTGCTCTTATACCAGCTGTTCTTAAGCTTGCAACTTATATTCAGCTAGAGGCCACTGCTTAATTGATATTGGTTTCTAAGTTAATCATTTTATAGGTAGGGCTATTGGTACATCTAAAGGTTTGCTAGTTGCTTTATGTTCTTGCACAGCCTGAATGACTGGTGACCTTTGTGTATAGTAAGTTATAATATCCCTCCCAGAATTATGAGTTCCTGAGATTGCAGGAATATTTATATGGGTATTCCATTGCTGCAGAAAGTCAAAACCAAAAAAAATTACTACTATATTATCCACAGATGGCCTCAGTTTTCTTCTTTGACCTTCTGACCCAATACAGTCAACCAACCTCATGCTTTATTTAACTTGAGATATGGTTCCAATTCCTCATAATTGAACATCTGCCTCTTGAAAAGGCCAATTTAGATGCCAAGATCCTGGCATAATGATACTCACATTCTCACCTGTGTCTATCAAACCAACAATTACAATGTCATTTATATTCACTCTTTGTTTTGATCTTTGATAATTTATAAAAGTATGCCAAAATATATGTTTCCTGTTTTCTATTGAAATTTTTGAGTTATCCTCCATGTTTATGCCATCATCTATGACAGTTTAGTCTTTTACAGAAGGCTCTGAATTTTTTTAATTTCTGTGGTGAGACATGTCTTTTACAATTACTGGGAATGACTCAGCTACTTTTGACTTGGGAGCCTGTGAGAGGACCCTTAAGGAGTTTCCCAGTAATATCAGGTTCCTTTGTTTGTCTTTTGTTCATCTGCATTCATTGGTCCAATGTTGGACTTTGCCAAACCTTCTACATATATCTGAAGGCTGAACCCTCTTATACTTTTTTTTTATTTTCGAGATAGGGTTTCTCTGTAGTTTTTGGTGCCTGTCCTGGAACTAGCTCTTGTAGACTAAGCTGACCTCAAACTCACAGAGATCTGCCTGCCTCTGCCTCCTGAGTGCTGGGTTTAAAGGTGTGTGCCACCACTGTCCAGCTGAGTCCTCCTATTCTTACCATTCCCAGAAGAGATATTTTTCCTAGGGATTCCTTATCTACAATCCCTTCTTAGATGTCCTATTCTACCACAATTTAAACATTTGGCATTTTGATGTCTCCTCATTCCTTTGAAAATTGCTTCTCATACCCAAGATTCAGTATTATAGTCAAATGTCTCCATGTTCATTGTATGCAGGATCCATTCATCCATAGGTGCTGATCTAATATTTAAAGACCCAAGTATCTTTATATGTTCTAAGTTGATATTTTGAAAAGCCTGAGATTCAATAAGTACTTGTCTAGCATCTGAGTCTTTTACTCCTGTTTTCAAAGCCTTAGTTAATCTTTATAAAAAGTTAGCACAGGGCTCTCTCTGGTCTTGTTTAACCCTGGTATATGATTCAATTCTTTTTCCTATTCTTGAATCCTGTCCCAAGCATTTAAAGCTGCTGTGTGGCATAGGGACAAGATTTTTTCATTGTAAAGAGCTTGCCCTGTGGGTCAGCCTAAGGGCCTTGACCAAGTATTTGACTTGGGAAGTGTCAAGGCCTTTGCTTTTCCCTGTTGTTCCCAAAATTTTCCCTCTTATCTGAAATAAATTATAAACATTAATTGAGGCCCAATATCCAGGACTGCTGAAACTAACTGAATCATATCATGTAGCATTGCTTTGATGCTAGAATACCATGTCTTTATCATCTCCCTTACAAATGTGGAATGCAAGCCATAAGTTACGACCTCTTGCTTAATTCCTTTTAGACCATTCATTCCTATACATAGATTAATAGTGATTTGTTAATTTAAAGTGTAAGAGTTGGCTAGAAATACAACTGAGTTATTGGTCAAGCAGTTTTTCAGTTAATATAGTTTCTATATGATTATTCAGGTCTGGGCAGATGGGAAACAAATGCACATTCTCTGTTTACAATACCTTATTTCATTTCTCATTTCAAGGTGATCTTTTTTATGCTGACAAATTAGCTCAAAGAACAATAAACTACATTCTATAGAATATGATATCAAGTTAGGGAATTAAAATATTTAATTCAATATATATCACTATATGATTCATATACACACTAAAGCTTGAGTAACACTTAAGATATTACTACATGGTTTTGTTAAGTATGAAAGAAAGTAACTCTTGCTAAGGATAAAGCAAGAAATGTGGGTTAAACTATAACACACAGGCACTATAAATATTAATATTTACTTGAATAAAGAAATAATAGCAAAATTTTCTTTACAAAGTAGAGCATCACAAAATTTGATGAATTTGTCTCAAACATGTCAATTTATACACTGTTAAGCCCAGTTCATGTTATAAAATATCCATCTTTTATTTCTGTGAGTGGCATGCTGAAAGATTATCAAATATGTTATCCACTAGGCTAGTAGATGTTAATTCTGTTCTATGATGTAATTCATGAGCAAGAAGAATGGTTCTCTTAAGCAATTGGAGATGTAGAGAAAATGTCTTGTAAAATAAAATTCATTTAACCTTTTTCCCTTTAGATGTATCCAAAGATATGAGTAATTCAATCTTCCATGGCTTGGAAATCACATTTGAACAATACTGCATTCCTTGGGACTTCATTAAAAAATGGTATTTACAGAGGTTTTACTCAAATTTAACAACCTGTAGTTGAGGGAAAATACTTTATGTTTTAATAAATTTCTGTTTTTACTGTAGAATGTGTCTCTGTGTGTTGTGTATGCTTATGGTTATGTATTTGCACTGAGTCTAATGGGAAATTAGGGGAGAGGAAACATCAGAGCCAAAAACCAGGAAGCCAAAGATGACTTTTTATGTTTGAGCAGGTAAAATATGTCATTTTTCTAGAAAATTTTCTAGGTTTATTTTTTTTTATTTTTGTATTTTCAGGATTTTCAGAGGTTCTTTTGTGATCAAACCTTACCTCTGTTAACCTGAAGAGAATGCAAAGCCCTTCATTTTCTATGGAAACTCTGAGTATAACATCTTTCCCAAAGCAATACATTTTCTGACTTACATTTTAATTTTAAGACATTTTTAAAGTATCAAGGATAGTTTAATTCATCAGTCCCTGATACAATCCCATGTCTTTCAGAAGTTGTTGCTCACTCATCACCATTCAAAAAATTCAAAGAATACAATACCAAACAGGATTCAGACTACCTGTGTATTTTCCATATATACATGGTTTTTTTTTTCATTTGCACAATGTTTAGCTTTTTAATGATTATTTAAATACATTTTCCTTTCTTTCTTAAGCTTATGTACATTTTTAAACACACTATAATTTTTAGAGGGTTTATTTTCCCTATCTTGATCTGTTTTTACTGAGATGCTCTAGGATTATTTTCTGTCTCCTTGAGCAAAGTCTTAAACTGCTAAGATACTGCTGGGTCCTCCACCATGTCTTTGGTGTCTGGCTCTGTCCCTTCCTTGATTCTGTGAGAGCCCACCATTAAGACTGTGGGACTGGTCCTGGGTGTATTTAATCACTCCTGGTTTGGTATGACATTGACCTGACTACAGTGAGGGGTTTTACATAGCTTAATGTTTGTACTTACTGTAGTAATAATGCAGATTCTTGCAAAGAGGCCATATTCTGTTTTTTCCAGATACCTCAGACCCTATCTAGAAATTTAGGTCCCATGTTGGAATGCCAAATCTATAAGGATTTTCTTTTGAGCCACCAACCAGCTCCCAAATCATGACATGAAGACTTCTCATTACTTATGAATGTTTGGCACGGCTTAGACTCATTTCTGGCTTACCATTTTAATTAGCCTATTTCTTTTTAGCTATATTTGGCCTGAAGGTTCTTTATCTTTCATAATTTCCATATTTCTTACTTTCCTGCTGTCTCCATAGGGGCTGCCTCAGCTTTTTACTAAATCATTCAGGTGCCTTAGGAAGGCAAGGTGAAACAAAGCAACACATCTTCATATAACTAGACAAAGTTGACAGAAATAAATGCAATATATATTACATGCTTAACAAAAGCAATATATTTAATATATATTCAAATATTTTTAACTTATATTTTTCTTCAAATTTAAACAGTTATGTAAATAGAAACTTACAACTGCTTAGCATTAATAAAGTTATATTGATTAAAAAAAGTAAAGTTCAAGCAAAATGTCATTTTATGGCAATTATTATAATATACTAATATGAATAATAAAATATATGTTATTTATATGTGCACGCACACACACACATATATGCATATATATGTGTGTTTGTGTAATATTTTCCTAGTCACAGCAAAGTATCTCTGATAAGAAATTGGAAAGATAATGTAGGCAAATTTTTAGTTAGAGGCTGCTTGTTTGTTTCCCAGCAGCACAGATTCCTGAAATAACCACAAAAATTGTATTCATTAATCACTGTTTGGCCTATTACCTCTAGATATTTATTGGCTTACTCTTACCTTTTAATTTAACTCATGTAATCTGTGTATCATCACATGGCTGTGGCTTACTGGGTAAAGATCTAGCATCTGGTCTATCTCTGGTGGGGCTCCATGGTTTCTCTCTGAGTCCTCCTCCTTTCTCCCATCATTCAGTTTAGTTTTCCAGCCTAACTCTAGTCTGCCCTCCTCTGCTATAGGCTCAAAGCAGCTCTTTATTAACCAATGGTATTCACAGCATACTGAGGAAAATCCCACATCACCTCCTCTTTTCTGTTTAAGTAAAAAGGAAGATTTTAATTTTAACATAGTAAAGTTAGATATAACAAAACACATATAAAGCAAGAAATACAGTTTCACTATTTACATCTACTTTATCTTTTTATCATAACCAAGAAAAACTTTAAATATAATTAATTCAACCCTATCAATGCCTCCAGAAGAATATATTACCTAAGTAAACATGAAGTGCATTGTAAACAACTCCCAGAACTCTAGAATTGAAAGAGACACCTTGCTGCCTGGATAATCACCCACAGTTCTTCTGTATTGTTTGCACATCCAATCTTTAGCCTACAGGCCCATAGTACCTGTCAGACTTCTACAGGAAGCATGGAATTTCAAGGACAGTAGTGCCTATATTGGCAGTTTTCCAGTAACTTTCTTTGATGTCACTCAGAATTTCTAGTAAACAATTTCATGAAGCAGTGCTGGGGGACAGTTATCTATATTCTGTACTTTATTTTTTAAATAAATATTGATTAGTCAGTAGCCAGACAGGAAGTATAGGTAGAACAACCAGACAGGAAGTAAAAGCAGGTAAAGAGAACAAGAAAATTCTGGGAAGAAGGAAGTCCATTCTTCCACAGCCCTGTCCAGCTACAGAAGAAGCTAGATGTGATTGCCATCCTAAAAAAGGTACTGAGCCATGTGGCTAACATAAACAAGAATAATGGACTAATATACTTTATAAGAGTTAATTATAACCCTAAGCTAATGGGCCAATCAGTTTATAGTTAAAGTAGACCTCTGTGTGATTTCTTTGGGACTTAACAATTGTGAGAACCCAACAAGACAAAAACCTCAGACAACAAAGAAAGAACCCTAAAAGATGGTTTCACCATTAGGCAAGTTCAGCAGTCATTTTTCTGTGGGTTCTGCAAGTCCAGTCAGGCAGTTCAGGCAAGAGAATTTTCTTGTACAAACAGTTATCAAATTTTATAAGGAGCATCTTATAACTTATCCCCATGGTAATTTCCTTGATTTCAGCATCCAAAGATGTGAGACCAGAACCTGACATTGACATAATATTCTCTTGTCAGACCCTGTGTCATTACAGAGGTTTGTTAAATCATAACTCTAATGTGGACCTCAGCATTTCTCCTGCCTGGATGAGTTTTGAGTAAACTATCCATCCATCAAGGTTGCTATTATTCAACAACACTTCCTGTATGGAATATTAACATGGTGAGCTCTGTTACACTGTGAGAGGAATTCAGAAATAAAGAGGTTATCAGATGTAAAAAAAAAGGAGCATCTTTGATGGCCATTATTCTCTTGAAGTAATTCCTGTTGCCAGGAGCAGATGTGTCTCGCTGTTATGAAAAGTCCTAAGTTCTTAAAAATTTTAATTGTCATATTCTGTAGTCTTTGAAAGGTTTGAAGAATGCTTATTCCTCAGAAATACATCTCTATACATATAGAAAATCTAACAAATATGAATACAAGCTTACTGGTTACTTAGCTCCTTCACAGTCAAAAAATTCAAAGAAAACACAATAATGTACATTATCCAGGCTCTCTGTGTATTTTCCATCTTTATGTGGCTTATTTTTCTTTACCCCTGTTACTTTTTCTACAAATTTTCTCTGTCTCTTTAAAGACTTTGTTTTTTTAAACAAGTTACTTCTTTTCCAACTCTCTATAGTCTTTTTGTTCTCTCTCCCAAGCTCATGTACGTGTATCCAACACTGTGACACATTTAGAGGCTTTAAAAAAATCTGAATCTGTCGTTATTGTTTATCAGTAATCTTTTTCATACTAGAATGGCTTCTTAAAATGCTAAGCAGCAACTAAGGCTGCTTTGTCTTTTTGCTCTGTCCAGGCCAACATGGTGGGGCAGAGGTTTGTTTAGAATGAACCATGCTCACAGACCTATTTTCAGGCACACAGCATGTCTATGTTATTATTAAGCAAGTTGTAGCAGTCTTCTCACAAACCCCATTTAAATGCTCGGTCTATTGAAAGAGCCAGAGTTTGTGCTGGCAGCATGGCCTGGACAGCCTCCACAACATTTTTCCTGTTACTGTGAAATCAAGAAAACCTATATTTAGGGAGCTGCAGCATACCACCAGCCCCCTCCACCAAAAAATGCAGCTAAAATTTATTTTTTTTGTGTGTCTAAAAATCATTTCCAAGCTTTCTCAGGTTTTACATGGATGTAGTCAGTCCCACGTTAGTCTACCAATTTGTAGTTAGAGGCCACTTGCTCTTACCCAGTTGCCCAGACTCCTGAAAATACCACACAAAAACTGTATTAATTAAATCGCTGTTTGGCCTAATAACTCTAGCATCTTATTGGCTAACTCTTACATCCTAATTTAACCCATTTCTCTTAATCTGTGTATTGCCATGTGGCTGTGGTTTACTTGATAAATTTCTGCCATCTGGTCTGTCTCTGGCAGAGCTACATGGCTTTTCTCTGACTCCTCCTCTTTTCTTCCAGCATTTAGTTTAGTTTTCCCCATCTAGCTCTGTTTGTCCTGCTCTGCTTTAGGATCAAAGCAGTTCCTTATTAACAAATGGTATTCACAGCATACACAGGGGAATCCCACGTAACCACATATATATGTGTTAGTGTAATGCGTTCATGGTCACAGCATAGAACTACTTATATGAAATGGGAAAGATAAAGTAGACAAACACAAATATATAAACCCAATTAGCTTGAGATCTGAAAATTAACAGAAGAGCATAAAACACAGCAATGTAATAATACATCACAACCAAAAGCAATGGGAAACATCATGACACACTGCAAGTCTTATACTTATTTGAAAAAGCAGTAACTTTCAGAGAGATTAAGGAACTCTGTAGTCTGTGTTAGATATGAAGATAGTTGTTGGACAAACAAAAAGATACAAATTGCTAAAGCTTTTGAATGTCTTTCTTCTCTTACAGTTTCTACCTAGAAGTGTAATAAGATTACTAACATCATAAAAGCCAAGTGTTCTTAATTGATTTTCTGCTGTTGGTATTAAATACTCTGGCCAAAAGTAATTTGCTGGGGCAAAGATTATTTTATCTTGTACTTCCAAGTCAAAATTTATTATCGAGGGATGTCAGTGCAGGAACTCAAGGAAAGATCTTGAAGCAAAAATTACTGAGACATTCTGCTTACTAGGATGTTCTGTTCACAGGCACATGCTCAGTTCATAAGAATTTATGCAGCAAGGCACAAATGTAATGGGATGTTACGTCTCACAATTAATAGGCTTTTCTTCCCACATTAACTATCAACTAAGAAAACACTTCCCAGCCACGCTCACAGAAAATGTGTTGGAGGCAATTCTTCAGTGAAGGTTATGTATACCCAGGTATGTTTAGCTGAAAACAAAGAATATTTTTGTTCATTGTTAAGTACACTATTTCCCATTATTCAGTGTAACAAGAGGTTCTGCTTGTTGGGGTTTCTGTCCTGCCCAGTTCCCACAGCTGTCAAGGCCCAAAGATATTGCACAGAGAGGTCCATATTAATGATAAACTTATTGGCCATTAGTTCAGGCTTCTTATTAGCTCTTATCACTTATATTAACCCATTATTCTTATCTATGTTAGCCACATGGCTCAGTACCTTTTTCAGCAGTCAGATCACATCTTGCTTCTTTGGTGATATGGGCAGAACTTGGAGGAATGAGTTTCCTCCTTTCCTAGAATTTTCCTGCTCTCATTGCCCCACCTCTATTTTCTGTCTGGTTGACCAGACAATTGCCTGGCCAATCAGCATTTATTTAAAACATGATTGACAGAATGCAGACAATTATCCCACACCACTTCTCCCTCTTTTTTTTTTTAAACAAAGAAAAATATCTGTAGTCCATTTTTTTGGGAATGTGGGCATAATATTTCAGGCTACTTCTGGCTGGTTGGGGGGTGATAATTATATGGGAACATAAAGAAAATTTAGAATTATGATCAAGTCCTGACTGTAATATTCTGTGAGTCTTGATCATCTCAGACAGCAGTCATGAATCTGTTCTGGATGTAGAATTCATAGACATCTGGGCCATCTGTTTCTACCACAGATTTCTCAGCTGGTCTTCCTTGATCAAATCTGATTTTTTTTAACTCAGAATGAATCCACAGCCTCTCCTTCTCTACCGAAACAAAAGAAAAATCTCTTCTCCAATGTAACATAGATTTTGACTTCAATTTTTTTAAAGTAAATTTTATTAAATTATAAAAGTTTCCATTTCCGCCCCTCTTCCCAACACCCTCCCACTCCCCCCACTCCCTCCCCTCCTCCCTCTTCGTCCCTTAGGGCAGTCAGGGTTTCCTGCCCTGTGGGAAGTTCAAGTTCCTCCCCCCTCCCTCCAGGTCCAGGAAGGTGAGTATCCAAACAGACTGGATCCCCAAAATCCAGAATATGCAGAGGAAACAGGTCCCAGTATCATAGTCAATGGCTTTTCAGAAAGACTTCGGGCCAGCCACATTCAGAGAATCCGGCCAAATTCCGAGAACCTGGTTAGATCACGTCCTCGTTCAGTCCCAGTCCAACTGGCCTTGGTAAACTCTCATTAGATCCGTTTTCTTGTATCAGTGGGTGATAGCATCCCTCGCAGTACTGATTTCGTTTTTCATGTTCTTCCTCCTTCTGCTCCTCCTCGGGGGGCTCAGTCCGGTGCTCCAATGTGGGTCTCCGACTGTATCACCGTCCTTCGTCAGATGAAGGATCTATGGTGATAAGCAAAATATACATCAGTAGGGTTATGGGCCACGGCCTATTCAGGCACCCTCTCCTCTGTCCAGAGAACAATCTGGGGGATCTCTCCTTGGACCTGGGATCCCATATATAATCAAGTCTCCTGTAAACCCTAAAATGACTCCCTTAGTTGAAATATATTCTTCCCTGATCCCATATTCATCCTTCCTCCCTCCCCCCCATCCCAGGCCACCGAGCTTTCCCCATTCCTCCAATACTCCCTTCTCTCTAACCCTCTCCCCTTCCATCAACCCTCCCACCCCCCCATGCACCCGAGGTTACCTGGGACTCTTGTCTATTTCCTACCTCCTGGTGGATAGCTAAATAATCTTCATCATGTTCATCTTCTTATTTAGCTTCTCTAGGATCACGAATAATAGGCTCAAAGACCTTTAATTATGGTTAGAATCCACTTATGAGTGAATACATACCGTGTTCCTCTTTTTGGGTCTGGCTTACCTCACTCAGTAAAGCGTTTTCTATTTCCATCCATTTGCATGCAAAATTCAAGATGTCATTGTTTTTTACCGCTGAGTAAAACTCTAATGTGTATATGTTCCACACCTTTTTTAACCATTCTTCTATTGAGGGGCACCTAGGCTGTTTCCAGGTTCTGGCTATTACAAATAGTGCTGCTATGAACATAGTAGAACAAATGCTTTTGTAGTATGTTAGGGAATCTTTAGGGTATATTCCCAAGAGTGGAATTGCTGGGTCCTGAGGGAGGTTGACTCCCAGTTTCCTGAGAAACCGCCACACTGATTTCCACAGTGGCTGCACGAGTTTGCATTCCCACCAACAATGGATGAGTGTTCCCCTCATTCCACATCCCGTCCAGCATAGGTTATCATTGGTGTTTTTAACTTTAGCTATTCTGACAGGTGTAAGATGGTATCTCAAAGTTGTTTTGATTTGCATTTCCCTGATCGCTAAGGAGGTTGAGCATGACCTTAAGTGTCTTCTGGCCATTCGAAGTTCATCTGTTGTGAATTCTCTGTTAAGTTCAGTACTCCATTTTTTAATTGGGTTAATTAGAGTTTTAGTGCCTAGTTTCTTGAGTTCTTTGTATATTTTGGAGATCAGACCTTTGTCTGATGAGGGGTTGGTGAAGATCTTCTCCCAGTCAGAAGGCAGCCTTTTTGTCCTACTGACAGTGTCCTTTGCTTTACAGAAGCTTCTCAGTTTCAGTAGATCCCATTTATTCATTGTTTCTCTTATTGTCTGTGCTGCTGGGGTCCTACTTAGGAAGAGGCCTCCTGTGCCTATATCTTGTAGACTACTTCCCACTTTCTCTTCTATCAGGTTCAAAGTGGACGGATTAATGTTGATGTCTTTAATCCATTTGGAATTGATTTTTGTGCATGGTGATAGATATGGATCTACTTTCATTTTTTTACAGGTTGACATCCAGTTATGCCAGCACCATTTGTTAAAGATGCTTTCCTTCTTCCATTGTATACCTTTAGCTCCCTTGTCGAAAATTAGGTGTTCATAAGTTTGTGGATTAATATCTGGGTCTTCTATTCGATTCCATAGGTCGACTTCTCTGTTCTTATGCCAATACCAAGCTGTTTTCAATACTGTAGCTCTATAATAGAGTTTGAAATCAGGGATGGTAATGCCTCCAGAAGTTCTTTTATTGTATAAGATTGTTTTGGCTATCCTGGATTTTTTGTTTTGCCATATAAACTTGATTATTGTTCTCTCAAGTTCTGTGAAGAAGTTTGATGGGATTTTGATGGGGATTGCATTGAATCTATAGATTGCTTTTGGTAGAATTGCCATTTTTACTATGTTGATTCTCCCAATCCAAGAGCAGGGGAGGTCTTTCCATTTTCTGGTATCCTCCTCAATTTCTTTCTTCAAAGACTTAAAGTTTTTGTCAAATAGGTCTTTCACTTCCTTGGTTAGAGTAACCCCAAGATATTTTATGCTATTTGTGGCTATCATGAAAGGTGATGTTTCTCTGATTTACCTCTCTGCTTCTTTATCCTTTGTGTATAGGAGGGCCACTGATTTTTTGGAGTTGATCTTGTATTCTGCCACATTACTAAAGGTGTTTATCAGCTGTAGGAGTTCTTTGGTAGAGTTTTTGGGGTCACTTATGTAAACTATCATATCGTCAGCAAATAACGAAAGTTTAACTTCATCCTTTCCAATACGAATCCCCTTGATCTCCTTATGTTGTCTTATTGCTATTGCTAGAACTTCAAGCACTATATTGAAGAGGTATGGAGAGAGTGGACAGCCTTGTCGCGTTCCTGATTTTAGTGGAAAGGCTTTGAGTTTCTCTCCATTCAGTTTGATGTTAGCTGTCGGCTTGCTGTATATAGCTTTTATTATATTTAGGTATGATCCTTGTATCCCCAGTCTCTCCAACACCTTTATCGTAAATGGGTGTTGTTCTCCAATGTAACATAGATTTTGACTTCAATTTTTAAGTCAAGGTATTTTCAAAATGCCTATCTTAGATTAATTCAGCAGCTTTTATAAGCAAATATCTTTTAGCAGCTGTTCTTCTTTCCTCAGCATTCAAACAATTCAAAGAGAGCATAATAACATACAATATCCAGATTCTCTGTGTATTTTTCATCTTTACGTGACTTTATTTTAAACTCTATTTCTTTTATTTTTACTTTTAACTTTTGGCTTTTTGAGACAGATTTTCTATGCACCTTTGTCCTAGAACTCCCTCTGTAGACCAGGCTACCCTTGAACTCACAGAACTCTCTCTGTCTCTGCCTCCCAGGTAATGGGATTAAAGGTGTGTGCTACCACACCTTGAAATCACAGAGGTCAGTCTATATCTATCTCCCAAGTGTTGGGATTAAAGGTGTGTACCACCATACTCAACTACTCTCTTTCTTTTTTTTTTTTACTTTAAGAACAAGATTGACAGAATACAGACAATTATCCAGCACCAATTCAGGCTTCCTTTGAATTCTCCATTTAGTGGATATTCTTTAAAAAACTTCTATACATCATATGATATCAGAAGAATATTAATAAAGTAATTATTTAAAACAGTGCTTCATCTCCTAGAATAATTGTAACATTATTCACCATGTACTGAATACAGATATAAGCAAATTTTCCACTCATTAGCAAATGATGATTTTTTGAGTTTATATGCATACACATAAAAATGTATAATACTGAAATAAATTATATTTAAGAATAAGAAAATGAGGACTAAAGACATAGGTTAGACATTAAGATCTCTGGCAACTCACAACTGTAATTTTGGTCTCAGGCGAATGAGCTCTTTGGCCTCCAGGTACACCCAATATGAAAATTGTGCTCTGATGTACATGTAGGTAAAACACATATACACATCAAATAATTTCACTAAAAAATTTAAAAGGATTTTTCTTATATAGTGAACCTAAAACAAATTCAAAACAAATCAAATAAATTACATAGAGACAGTAAATAAAATTACATTTGCAGTGAAAGGTGTGAAATAGAAGGAATTAGGGGGCTCCAAATAAGTCACACTATAAAAGTTTTGTGTAAGATGTATAAAAGATGTGTAGTATGAACCCTTTTGGAGATCTAATGTTCAGCACGAGGATGAAGATTAATAGTTTTCAGAATTAGGGTTTTATTGCTGTGAAGAGATACCATGACTATGAAAAAACTTGTAAAGGAAAATTTTAAATTTGGTCTGGCTTAGATTTCAGAGGTGTAGTCCATTATCATCATGCCAGGAAGCATGGAGGAAAGCATGGCAATACCCAGGCAGACATGGTTCTAGAGTGCTAGCTGAGAGTTCACATCCTGTCCATCAAACAGAAGGAGGAGAGTGATACACTGAGCCTAGCTTGAGCATTGGAGACCTCAAAACTTACCCCAGAGCAACACTTCCACAACTTGTCCAAGAATATCACGACTCCTAATAGTGCCACACCTTATGAGCCTATGGAAAACATTTTCATCAATCCAAGGAATAGTGATTTCACTTTAATAGGAATTTCTGATAAATCAGCATTTGGCTATTTTAAAAGGAATTGCATAGTTATATATGCCACACATATATTAATTTTACTGTCTATAAAAATCATGAGGATCAGTGTGTATATACTTCATGGTGTATCCCTTATAACTATATGATTCTTCAATGTAATGAAATATATTTTTAAAGATTTAACCATATATAGGTAAATAAAGATATATTTTAATTTAAGTTTAGAAGTCCTTTAAGAATTAAATCTTATGAATTTAAAAATAATTACAATAGCTTATCCCCAAATTAGAAGTGTTAGACATGGGGTTTTCAGACTTATAAATATAAAAATAGTGTATCATTAAAAGCAATAAGAACATATTTTAAAAATCAGTGAAAATCAAGTTTCTTTCAAATTCTGAGAACAAACCAACAAATCAACAATTTGAGAAATGCCTTTTCAAAAGAGATGGCTGAATCCCTTAAAAAAAATGAGTACTCTGGCATTTTCACCACCTGTAGCCTCAGCCTCTTTTTCTGTACATTTATTGTAGCTTTGAAAAAGGAGCAGCCTTATTTATACAGTTTTAGTGAGAAATAGAGCTCCATCAGTTAATGTAAAGGGCAGAAGGCTTGGAACTCATCAAAAAGCAAGATAGTAAAGAATTTGTAGACTAATAGATATGTTTGACAGCTCCTTGGAAAAGTTTCTTCCACTGGAACCATGGTAATTTAACTTAACTCTGAATTCACTCAGTGTGAATACTCTCTCCAAGAACTCTGACCTCTCTCTCTCTCTCTCTCTTTCTCTCTCTCTCTCTCTCTCTCTCTCTCTCTCTCTCTCTCTCTGTCTCTCTCATGCACACACACACAGACACACACACATTCATGCTGGCACACACACAGAGACATGCACACACAGGCACACACAGACACACACACATTCATGCTGGCACACACACAGAGACATGCACACACAGGCACAAACACACATGCACAAACACACATACCAGAAAGCAAAAAAAAATATTCACCAAAACAAAAATAAGTTATATTATTTAAAATCTTAGCTGCCTTCAATGGTGATACTCTTCTATAATGATAAAAGCATAATATTTAAATGCAAGATAATAAATGGATTATAAATAAAATTTTCATAAAGTATAATTAAAGATTTGAAGTATGAATTACTAGGCTGTGATTATATCCAGGAAATTTTGAAAGGACTCTTGTTTCTTGACTTTGGATCACCTTAAGTTTCAGTGCAACTAGAAAGTGACTGATGTCAAAGCTTTAAACCATTTGAGTACTGAAGGCATGCATTAAGATATAGACAGAAGACCTTGACAAAAAATGAATTAGACAACATTTCATGTCATCCCAGAAGATCCACTCAATCGCAAGCATTACAAAATGGCAACTTTAGAGAAATTTTAAAAGAAATATATTATTTATGGGAATAATCCATGGATGTCACAATGTGACCAAATGAGAAAAATTGCATGAAAAGTACTATATGATTTCTATGTTTACCATTTATGATTTGATAGAATATTCAATTTTCAATGGAAACTATAAAAAGTGAAATAGCTAATTAAAGCTCAGGCACAGTTAAATAAAGGAGCTCATAAAATTACCTTTTTAAATCCTATTAATATATAACTAGTCAAATATATTAAGTGTTTAAATATGTTCATAGCATTAAAAGAAATCCTTGTCCAAAAATGAAGACACAAATTCATAATAGTCAACAGTATTAGACATGGAGAAGTGTAAGTCAAAATGAGATACAACTCTAAAATCAAGTGAATGTTACCATGATTGGTATCAATTTTCTGTCTGACAGAATCTGTTATCAGCTAACTGATGGGCATCTGGTCATGACAATCATTCTGACAATAACTGAGTTGTAACAATTCAACCAATATTGGTGGCATCCTTTCATTAGTGGGGGGATCTTAAATGTAATGACAGAGAATGGGGGCTGAACACGAGTATATATTCTTCCTTCTCTCTTACTTGATTATGGGTGTGAAGTGATCAGCTCCTTCACACTCCTAATGCTTTGACACTTTGACTTCCCTACTACGATTGTGTCCTAGAACTGTGAGCCAGAATAACTAATTCCTTCCTTAAATTGTATTTGTCAGCATGTTTTATTATATCAGAAACAAAGAACCTAAATATATGTGCCTACTATGAGGGTGACAAAAATTAGGCCAGGTGTGAAGGCTCTCTTTTTATCTCAGCCCATGCAAGAATGAGGAAGAGTATGACTGCATGTTTTAGGCAAGCCTAGAATATTTTGTGAGTTCAAGCTCAGTCTTGTGCGTAACAGTTACAACCTGTCACAAATAACAGAAGAAATAATGTCAGTGAGAATGTGGCAACATTGCAAACATCACACACTATTCATGAAGAAAAACTTGAAATTAAATTTAGCTGAGTTTATTAGCTCAAATTTATGAACCAGTAGAATTTTTTAGATTTTTAGAAAGAAACAAGGATAAAGGATACTTCCAGCATTGACAATGAAGTCACATATAGAAACCACTTGTCTGGCTATGGTTCAGCATTTACCTCAAAAAGCCATGGACTGATTGTTAGCAACCCGTAAATCATTGAAAATGTAATATGATGGTTGAAATCAAGATGATGTTCTACATTGGCTATGATAAGAACTGAAAGAGAAAGTCATCCAAATTTAGCTTAAGTAATAAATATAGAACATGGGAGACATTTTGAAAATAATCTGACATTTTCCTTCAAATATGACCACAAAGTTTCCATAAGTTTGAAAAACTCTATTTCTAAGTATCTTCCCAGAAATCCCTCTTTACTCCACACATTGATTTATAAATCAGTATTTCTGGCAGCATCATTTTTAATAAAAAATTTTACAAACCTCAGTGATTTATCAACTAACTGATATATATATATATATATATGTGTGTGTGTGTGTGTGTGTGTGTATGTGTGTGTATAATATATGGATATATATATATATTTATATATATATATAAAGGTACAGCTATCACATATATTATTCAAAGAAAAGAGGTGAAGTTATAACAAAATGCAGTATAAATGACACCTTAAGGCAACATGGTGTATTGTATCATTATTATCTTCACAGAAGCAAAAGGTACATACAGCTGACACTTGCCAATCTTGAAAAAAGGATAAATATGAAGTGACCGTGAGTAGAACAAAACTTTATTCTGGGATGATGGCAATTACTTACAATTTAAAAATGTTTCTCTAGGATCACAAATTATAGACTCAAAGACCTTTAACTATGGCTAGAATCCACTTATGAGTGAGTACATACCATATTCCTCTTTTTGTGTCTGGGTTACCTCACTCAGTAAAGTGTTTTCTATTTCCATCCATTTGCATGCAAAATTCAAGATGTCATTGTTTTTTACTGCTGAGTAAAACTCTAATGTGTATATGTTCCACACCTTTTTTAACCATTCTTCTATTGAGGGGCACCTAGGTTGTTTCCATGTTCTGGCTATTACAAATAGTGCAGCTATGAACATAGTTGAACAAATACTTTTGTAGTATGATAGGGCATCTCTTGGTTATATTCCCAAGAGTGGAATTGCTGGGTCCTAAGGGAGCTTAAGCTAAATAAGAAGGTGAACCTGAAGAAAATCATATAGTTATCCTCCAGGATATTAGAAGTAGGCAAGATTGCCAGGCAAACTTGGGTGCACGGGGGGTGGGGGGGTGGAAGTAAAGGGAGATGGTTAGGGAGAGGGGAGAGGGGGAGGATTGGGGATGGCTTGGGGGAATGGGAGGGGGGAGGGAGGAAGGATGGTTATGGGAGCAGAGAAGTTTATATCTCAACTAAGGGAGCCATTTTAGGGTTTGCAAGAGACTTGATTCTGGAGGGGTTCCCAGGCCCAAGGAGAGGTCCCTAGATTATACTCTGGGCAGCAGAGGAGAAGGTGTCTGATCTGGCCTTGGCCCATAACCATACTGATGAATATTTTTCATATCACCACAGAACCTTCATATGGTGATGGATAGAGATAGAGACAGAGACACATATTAGAACACTGGACTTAACTCTCTAGGTCCAAATGAGAAGCAGAGGGAGGGAGATCGTGAGCAAGGAAAGCAAAATCTGAGGGGGCCTTCATCTGACGATGGATGGTGATAGAGAAGGAGACCCACATTGGAGCACTGGAAGTCAGGACCGCGAAGGGTGCGTTCACCCACTGATACAAGGGGACTGATCGAATGAGAGCTCACCAAGGCCAGCTGGACTGGGACTGAACGAGCATGTGATCAATCCGAACTTTCTGAATGTGGTTGACATGGGGGCTGACTGAGTCCCCAAGGTCCAAATTAAGACTGAGAAGCCATTGACAATGGCACTGGGTCTTGTTTCGTCTGCATGGACTGGCTTTTTGGGTTCCTGGCCTGTTTGGATGCTCACCTTCCTGGACCTGGAGGGAGGGGGAAGAAACTTGGATTTCCCATAGGGCAGGAAACCCTGACTGCTCTTGGGAATGTTGAGGGAGGTGAGAGGGAGTGGGGGGAGTGGGGGGAGTGGGAGGGTATTGGGAGGAGGGGAGGAAGTGGAAAGAGTGCTTTTGGATACTTGAATAAACAAGTCTAACGAAAAAAAATAAAAAAATAAAAATGTTGATTGCTCCAGGTCCAGGAAGGTGAGCATCCAAACAGACCAGGATCCCAAAAAGCCAGTCCATGCAGATGAAACCAGACCCAGTGCCATTGTCAATGGCTTCTCAGTCAGCCCCCATGTCAGCCACATTCAGAGAATCCGGTTTGATCACATGCTCGTTCAGTCCCAGTCCAGATGGCCTTGGTGAGCTCTCATTCAATCAGTCCCCTTGTATCAGTGGGTGAACGCACCCTTCGCGGTCCTGACTTCATTTCTCATATTCTCCTTCCTTCTGCTCTTCATTTGGACCTTGGGGGCTCAGTCCAGTGCTTCAATGTGGGTCTCTGTCTCTATCTCAATCCATCGTCGGATGAAGGTTCCCCCTGATTCTGTTTTCCTTGCTCACGATCTCCCTCCCTCTGTTTCTGATTTGGATCTAGGGAGTTAAGTTCAGTGTTCCAATATGTGTCTCTGTCTCTATCTCCATCCATCGCCAGATGAAGGTTAGGGAGCGGGGAGGAACTTGGATTTCCCACAGGGCAGGAAACCCTGACTGTTCTTGGGAATGATGAGGGAGGAGGAGAGGGAGTGGGGGGAGCGGGAGCGTATTGGGAGGAGGGGAGGAAGTGGAAATTCTTCAAATAAATAAGGAAAAAAAATAAAAACGAAAAAATGTTGATTGCTGAATTTTTTATTTTTTGATTGTGGATTATTATGATGATACTGAAAGTTCAACACGGTTTGAATATACTGAAACTATGAATTTTATATTAAGTGAATTTTCTTTTCGAAAAGCTATTGAAATGGTAAGATGGATTCAATGGTTTTTAAATACTTATTTAAATTTTGTAAATTCTCCTCATATTATGTGTATTGAACTTGCCCCAGCCAGTGCCAGTTGCAGAGTTGGTGAAAATAACTTGTGAGAAACTAAGCCCAGTGAAGCCCAGTATGTTTCCAGAAATAATTTAGGACAAAACAATTTCATATTTTAATGCAATTAAACTGTGCAATAATTTCTGTAAACAGAATAAAAGCACTGGGAAGATATCCCATGGGGTCAGATGCTTTGGTTCTTCTGTTAAATACCTGATGTTGGATCCTCAGCACTCACATAAAATCAGTCTTGATGAAAATCTTTGGAAACTTTAGATCAGAGATAAATATGTTAGGAATTTAACTGCTCAGTGAATAAGCCCGAGCAATTCAGTTCTAGGTTCAGAAAGAGAGAGACCCTGCCTCTAAAAACAAGGCAGAATGATGGAGAAGGACGTCAAAATTGTGCAGGGGCAAACCCCCCTGAAAATAAACCAACAGTTTTAAGAAGCAAATTAGGATCTTCACAAACTTTGGTTTGTTTCAGAATGTTTTATGTCCTGCTTCAATCACACAACCTTTCCAATTCTGAAGTAAGCAAAATAGGCAAGAATTTCTGTACTAAATATACAACAACTACATGACTATTCCACTACTTTTAGTATATTGGATAGTGTATACAGTGTAAGTGAAGTTTGCAAACAGCTAAAAAAATAAAAATGCAAAATTACTGGTAATTTTCAGGAATAAATGTGTTTTTTTCCCATGTAGTTTCCTGTGTAGTCTAGGAAAAATTGATGTTCTATCAGCTCTAAATACTATTCTTAATGATGCTTTACAAAACTTATATGATTTTTAAGACAAGGAATTGATCATTCTGAGACTTAATTTACCAAACTTTAGGCATCAATATATCAAAATTCCACCACAGGAAGCATTGTTGTTAAGTTCTTTACTATATTTCATTTTCAAATAAATCTATATTTGGATTAAAATACTTACTGGTACAGCAAAAAGAAAGCTTAATTAAGATTAATTCATCTCAAAGGACTCTTTCTGAATACTAGGTAGGGTCTTCTGATTCCATCAGATAATATTCTATTACATGATGGTATATCAGGTTAAAGAAAAGAGGAAGAAAAAGGGTACATTTGGGAAAATATTATGGAACCTTCAGGTTTTTCGTTTGTTTCCTTTTCAGTAAGCCAATGAAATAGTGGCTGTATATGAATGAACTGATGAACTGTGCCATAGAATTCTTCAAGAACAAAAGGGATATTTTTTACTAGACAGACATTATATATATATTAATATATATAATTATATATAATTAATATATATTATATATTATATATTATATATAATAATATATATTATTATTAATAATAATAATATTAATATATATATATTAAAGGACAGATCATTTAAGTCAGAAAATGTAAATGTAACAAACCTAGTTTGACTAATGTGTTGTCCCTAATTGAAGAATTACTTTTTTTCAAGTTCTTGGCCAGTGATGTCCCTTCGAGCCTCAAACATAACAGACCATTGCCATCACTCCTGGTTCATCTCCAGAACTTGATGGTAAGACCCTGTAGTTTAAGATACCACATTCTTGAGTCATAGAACATAGAGAAATCAAGCTGGCAATGATCTGGAAGTTTGATCCCTGCTGTCTAACTATCATATTGCTGAAAAGTGATATGTATACTACCAAAAGAAAAAAAATCATTGTTCACACTAAACTGTGATCTCGGATAACTATAACAATTACTGGCCTAACAAGGCATGTCCCCTTGCACAATAATGGCACAAATATCACAGGAGTAACTACCTACTTTCTTATTGGATTAAATGCCCACAATGCAATATGAAACCAATATGTGACACAATTGTCAGTATGAGAATCTGTGGCTAGTTAGTTCATGAATTTTAGGGGGAAACCTATTACTTTTCTATAGGGGCATAATATTAAACCAATTCCTAAGAACTTATCATTACACCTATAGGTGAAGGTAACTCTCAAAAAGCATAAAATAAATTTCTATTTGAACTACATGATGATTAACACAGAGACCTACAACTTAATAAGATTCAGAGAATAGGAGAGTGAACAATGTCTTTTCTGATGGGTCAGAGATCATTACCATCAAAGGGAATGAAAGAGTGTTAGAGTCAGTGATAGAGGGCGACCACAAGAAAAAAATATGTTCCAGTCAGAGTAGGGCAGCTATGCACACAGTGGTTGTGATATCTTACACAAGACCTGTGCAAGCCTAAACAAGACCAAATACCATCATAGAGAGGGGAGCTGGGCAGGAAATTCATGCCCTAGATGCGGAGCTACTGGCAGTTCTTATTTGCTGGGAATGAATGTTCATTTAAAAGTATAGTTCCTAATAAATTGATGATATTTTAGTGTAAAGTCATATATACATGAATATTTATGCTGTATATTGACATTGATAGAAAAAAATAAGGACTAAGTTGGTCAGTAAGGAAGGGGAGCAAATTTGTTCAGAAAGATAGGCTGAATATGATCAAAACATATAAAAAAGTTCCCAAAGAATTAATAAAAAAGAAATAATTAAAAATAGATGTTTATGACATTACTAGTTACTATTATGTGTCCTGAACAGAAAATATATTTTTTATTTTTCAAACCTATCACATTTTTAACATTTATCTTAAAAATTGTGATTTTTTTATAATTTTAATATTAAAGCATTAATATTAAATATTTGAGACAAAATATTAGAATTGTCACCTTGACTCTCTATTCAGATAAGTTTCTTAGGATCTTGCTTTACTTCTAATGTTCATATAATTATAGGATAATTATTTATCCTTTTTTTTATTAATAAAATGTAGACAGTAAACATTCCTGCTTGGAGAGCTACTAGGCTTATATGAAATATATTAAGAAATCATTTAGAAAATTGCTTATCAATTAACTAATAAGACAAATGATCACCATTGCTGTTATTAGATGTTTATTATTCTTTCTTATTCAAAAACTTCTTTTTACTACATAATCAAATAGGTCTCAAAATTTCTAAGTTTTGAAACTGGTTCATTATCATTGTTGATGTATGAGTGGGACTGCTTATGGTTCCAATTATCTAGTATATTTGAGGTGGGAAATTGAATTTAATAGTCCCTTTATCCCTATTTATTTATTGTTTAGGTTTTTATTATATATTGTCATGCATTTGTCTATATTTGCAAAATTTATAAAAATAAATATGTATAAAAAGTTATTGTTTCATTGACAGTCTATACTGAAAATATTTACTTTGACATTTCCTGAAATGTCACCATGACAAGCCCCTGATGCTTGTTATCTGAATGTGGAGGTCAGAGGGTAACTTTCAAAAGTTGGTTCTCTCTACCTGGGACTGAACTCAGGTTGTCAGACTTGGCAACAGGTACCTTTACCTTTTAAACTTCTCATCAGTGCCCAGAATCTGTAATCGGAACTGTTATGAAGCTATGCTTTTCATCATGTTACCACAACTGAAAATTTTCATGGAGAATATTTAATCTCTTTTTTTTTCATTTTGCCTTTCATTGTAGCTTGATACTGATTATAAGCTGTTCCTTTAACAACTCACTCAATTTTGTTTTGAAAGAATGATTGCTTTCTTTTATGGAAGCTTACTTTAATGTCTGCCCAAAATGCTTGCCATATGGGTGTTTAACAATTACCTTCTCAAATAACAAATATATTAGAGCTGGGTAGCCTGGCCAAATGAGTTAGTTCCAGGACAGCCAGGGATGTTATACAGGGAAACACCATCTGAAAAACTAAACACAACAAACAAAACAAGGCAAGCAAGCATCAATAATCAAAAGAATTATCTTAGAAATATTTTGCTTTAAAAAAAGAAAAGTTCTATAGTGCCAAATATCAAACAGGTGAACATGCTAGATTTGCCATTCTGGTATGAGTGAAACTGAACAATTGTCTTTGTAAAAAAAGACCTTTGCAAAAACTCGGAGATCTGAATTTTATTTTCTTGTCTTTGCTTCATTTTCCATTGTTTTCAAATATCCCAAATGAGTTTTTTTTTTCTTTTGGGTTGTGAAGCATGTTCTGTCTTTCAGAAAAACTGTGATACCCTATATTATTCTGATAAACACACTATGCTATCCAGTAGAAAGCTATCCACCCTTATAATGGACATAAAAAACCTTGTAAGATGTTAAAGGAGAGATAACTGTTTTAGGTCACATCTCATATCTCTTCAAATGTCTTCCTCTCTATAGTACAGAGTTCTCTCCATGCATCATACACTAAGAACTTTACCAAGACTGAAAGAATAACAGGTGATAAGGCATTGTGTAAAGTTTCACCTAAAAAAAATCAGAATGCAATAAATTTTCTGGAGTAGTTTTTTATTTGTTTCAGTTGTAAATTCATGCTGGAAAAAAAATTCACTTCAGTCATATCATGCCTCAACACTCACACACAAATACACACACACACACACACACACACACACAGAGAGAGAGAGAGAGAGAGAGAGAGAGAGAGAGAGAGAGAGAGAGATTGTTTATTGGTTTTAGAGAAAAAAGGAAGAACTCCTTTAAATTGTGAATCTAAATCTAAATGCACAACAAGGCATGGTGGATAATAAGTTGTATAAACAAATGAGTTAATAAAATGAATTATTTTGCCTAGTTGTCTGAGAATACCACCTGTCAGCAGACATCTTTGAAGTCCTATTACAAAAAGTAAAAATGGAAATGAAAGTTGTGTGATTCCATACCCACCTCAAAAAATGCAAAAGGTCTGGAAAGATTGATTCAGCAAGAGCATGTGCTGTGCAAGCATGTCGATCCACATAAAGTAATAAAATCCATGTGAGACTGTACAATTAGAAAATTTAACAGGATGGATGTAGATGAATTGATGGTACTTCTTGGCTGCCAACCTCAGTCTAGGTTCAGTGAGATGCTATTGCTTTTTGAATTAAAGTGGAAAAATGATACCTGACATTCTTCTGTAGGCTGTGTTTGTACTGCAGATGTTCAGAGAGCTCAAGGACACACACACACACACACATACACACACACACACACACAATTTTCCAATCATGCATGCTAAATTTTGTTATAAAGAAATGTGACTACAGTAACAATTGTAATCGATTATCTAAGAGAAATTGTTCCTGAAAAGAACAAAACAAAACAACAACAAAAAAAGCAAAAAAAGGAACTGATGAATATGTTAATTACTTGACCAAAGCAACCATTGCATAATGTGTTTTAAAGTATAATGTCACACTGTACTATTTTCATGCAAACAGATTTTATCTCATAAATCTTAGTAATCCTGGGAAGGAAGTAAACAGAACCAAACTATAAGAAGCCACATGTGTTTAAAGCAACTGTCTTCTTTGCTGCGATCAATGGAACCCACTTTCTGCTCACATTATTTAAGAAAATTTTTTATGATTCATGCTGTAATTAAGGCAGTTTAAGTGATAACAAATAAAAGTTAAGTGTGTATCTGAAACTACAAAACCTAAAATTATCACAAACTTACTCATAAATATTTAGATTTGGGGACAAGGTAAGTACAGTTCAATTGGTAAGGCAATAGGTTACCACCCCTTTAATAAAAATAGATCTTCTCTACAATGGTCTTATAAAAAATGGGTCCCTCTAGATTAAATATATATATATGGGTAATCTAAAATGTTCAATATACATACCAATTTATCAACTCTGCCTTATTAATGTTTCTTATGAAATAATAATTTTAAAGAAAATAGATAATTAAAATTTTAATATAATTTACATTTTTAAAACTTTTGTATATTTTTCAATGTCCTCTTTTTGCTTTTTAATAATGCTTTAATTTTATTATCATAAGGCCACATTATAAAATCCATCTGAAAACATTTTGTAAAATATTGTAAAGTTACAATAAACAAATGTATTTTGCAGACATTGCCATTGCTGGTAAGTCATCACTCAGTTCTAAATATTCTCTCTCCTATATTATTCTTCTCCATCTCTTTTGTCCAAAACTTGCTTGTCCCCTTTCTTTTTTGTAAATAGTGTCTTCTTTTCCTATGACTTCATGGCATGAGTATTCCATTACTCTTATGTTTCATAGTCCCCACTACCTTCAACACTGTTTCTACTTTAATAAGTATAGATACACACACACAAATATCACACACATACAAGCGCATATATATATTTTATATTATAAATTAATATAATTTAATTTTAGTCAATTAAATGGTATCAGATAACATGCTCCAGCACTATGAGTCCAGCTTATTTTGTTCAGCATTGTTGTATAGAAGAATACCTATTTATTGCAAGTATTAAATTTTTCTATTGTACATAGATAAATTGATGAGGCTAGGGATAATTATGAGTGAGCTAATTCTGACACAGCAAATGTCACAAGTTTTCTCTTATTTGTTGATGTTAGTTTTGATCTTTAGATACATGTATTGTATTTCAAATAATGATAGAAGTCAGAAATATAGTAAGGGGCCATGAGAAAAGAAGCACTCAAGAGAGTTTTGATAGAACATGGTGGAACAATGGAAAGGTTAAATGGAAGGTAGGTTTGGGAACACAAGTTATAGGATGTAATACATGTTAAGGCATCTTAACAAAATCCTATATTTCAGAATTTCCAAATTTATGTTTGTTGAGGACAGCTTCTACCATAATGAAATATTTTCATTCTATTCATCATTTCTGTGAAGCTTTTGTGAGGAAGAGATTTTGGTTCTTGTCAGTCTTTTTCTGTCTTTATTAAGATGATCATGACTTCTCTGTATTTTCTTCTATCATGTGTGTTATTATATTTTCATAATTGTATATGATGAACAAAATGTTCAGAAGACACACAATTCATACAAAACCAAATAAAAATAATTGATCAAAATTAAGTAGGGTTCAAGCATTACTCCACGAAGAAGATGCAGCAGCCCTCACAATGAAAACTAACTATCTTGTGTAAACAAAAGGGTAATTGACAAAATAGAGCTGATTCATCATTCCTGGAAGCAGACAATAGTCTTTATAAACAAAGGGATTGTTTTATTTTTTTTATTTGTGTGAAAAAAAACTATCCTTTTCATTCTACTTTCAGTTTTCAAGTGTTAAAATGCAGCTTTCTGTCTTCCAAGAGTTGCACTGCATATCTATTTTCTCCTTCTGTGCAATATCTCTATATTCTCGATACGGTTTAAGCATGCCCTGATGTTGTCCAGGCCACCACAGTGAATACTAAAAATAATAATCCTTGAGGAAAAATAAATGATGTTATATCTTCAGTCTCACAAATTTCAGAAACTGTAGAAATGTTGTTTTTACACTAAGTATGCCTCAGAAATTATTTTGATTCATGTCAATACCAGTTGCAGGCAAAGAGTCATCACAAAGAACGTTGACTAATGAATACTGACTGGAGTTATGGGAGAATGCTACTTCCATGTTTCCAATAACAGGAAATTCAACAATAAGTCAATGCTAGGTACCTGGCATAATTTCAGCAAATTGATTCCAACTTATGAGAACAGTGATATGTCTTATATTCATTAAAACCATGGAGAGCAAGTCTCATGTGAGCTCATGAGAATTTAAGCTCCACCCCAGAGTGTTTGAAGTTAGAAGGTGGAGAGGGTATATTATGTTCAAACTTCCTGGTTTAACACCATTCTCTTTCTTTGGTTCTAGACAATCATCAGTTCCTTCCTTGTTTCCTGATTTTGCCTCAAATTTCTCTCCTATGCCTGTTCTGCCATTTAAATTTGGAGGCACATAGCTTGTTTAATTTTAAAGGCAATTAATTCAATGACATATCATACTTTGACTTCTACCTCTCTCATGTGTGAAAGGGGTTTTGCTTCTGTTTTAAAGCCTATGTTAGAATGAGATTAGTTTTTTAGAGCTTGGGATAATTTTGTAACATAAATGTGAGATTTAGTTGAGTGAGGCCAGTGAAAGATTGTTCTGATTTGAAAAAGTACCCTCTGTAATTCAAAAATTAGAGGCTTTACAAAAAATCATTCATATAACATGTGTGCTCTACATTCTTTGGATACTAAGTACTCACTATAAAAAAATACCTATCATCCTCTTAATATCAGACCTCAAAGTTCCCCTAACAGTAAGAAAATAATTGTTCTGTTCTTCACAAATTACTTAGTTTCCACTATTCTGTTAGGGGAGAACAAATGGACTGACAAAGATGAATCTGCACAGTTTTGTGCAGGTAAAATTGAGCTCATTGTTGTTTCTAGAAGATAGATTTGCCTTGATCATATTTGACATTTAAATGAATGCCAAATTTTATATTCAGTCATCTAAGTAAGGGCATTTGAGATATCTCTCTATTCATTATATATTCATTTGATTCAATCATGTACATGTTTAATGTATGTTTTCATTGAGAAACAATTGTAAGCTTGACATTTTAACATCTCTGCCTGTTGTTATGGCAATTCTAGCAAAGCATATTTACATACATGGAAAACAAAGAAATTATCTGTCAAACACCAGAACTTATGTAGAACAAAATGTATACGAGCTTTGAGGAAAATTAATATTTTATTCATTGGTTAACATCCATTGAAAACTTCAGGGTTTTTGCTTTGGATGAAGATTTTCCCCCAAATTTGTCTTTTTAAAGAAATACACCACAAATTAGAAAACAGTCTCTTTCTCTCTTGGGAGCACAAAATAGAAATTACATATCTACTTCAGATACACTTTATTATTTTTTACTCTTTACATTCTAATTTCTACAGTTGATAGATTTCACTGTATTGTGGTAGGAGATAGTTCATGTAAATGACTTATTGAAGTTGTTAGTATGTTATAAATTCATAATAAGTATAAGCACTTAGTGTGATGATCCAAGTGAGGACAATGAAAAAATAGTAACAATGATGGTGATTATTATTGTAAATATAATTACATTACTGGTAATCAAATTTTCAGAATATTAACTACCTCTGCAGTACTATTAATAGCTAACCACAGAACAGAGTTGCTTTAGTAGGTTCATTCACTTGACATGGGTGGCATGAATCTCTTAACTAATAAATTTACCTCTTCATTTAGTACAGGTGTCCCCACATGCTGGCCTCATAGCCTCACTACTAATGCTCACTGGATGTTTTGATATTGTTTGGTTCATTATGTGAATATAATTTTTCTGTTTGTTTTATTTTCATAAAATAACTCATATTATAAGATACTTTAAAGACAGAAGTGTGTCCTGATAATGACAAAGAAAAGAAAAAAGTTTCCATTGATACATTGAAGGCACTTTGACATTAGGGGGTACTTCAAGATGCAATAGGCTAAATATTAATATTAGAGAATTCCTTTTGTGTTTAGGTTTTAGTACAATACTACAATGGAGAATAAATAATTTGATTTATTCTATCAAACAGCAGTGCAAGTCTGGATTTTGTAGTTCTTGACCAATTCACTTTCAAGATCATTGTTTTGTACATCCGGTAAAGACATTAGTTTTCAACACTAAATTAAGATATATTTACATATTTGGTGTTGAACATTGTCAGTTCTTAATACTCAACCCCTATAAGTCTTTATACTGGCATTCTTTCACTTATTCTTATCAAAATCTCAGCTGTGTGATTAATTTAAGCCTTTATATTTCTGCTTAGCATATAATTCAATAAACAAATAAATGCTATGTGAACATTGCAAGATCTTTAAAAACTTCTTATATTAATAAGTTATCTATCTATGATCTATTTTTTGAAATAATTGGTGCATTGAGTAAACTCTCAGACATATTAACTAGATACTCCATTATTCTTTCACTTTAGTCATCAAAATAATTATTGTGGGTAGGCTAACAGTTTAAAGAAATATTTCTTTGTTCTCAATGTCTAATCTAAGTACTACTTAAGCCATCAACTTTAAGACTATAATTTCAATTCTGTTCATAAAGCTGAAACAGCTCAGATTATATCATTTGTATGTTGCGCTTTCTTGTAACCTTTATCAATCAAAATAATTTTCTTTCAGCTAATAGTTTCAAAGATAAATACCATGGGCTACTGTTTCTCAACAATTTGTGAAGACAACACTTGTTAATATCATAAGGACAGATAAAAGTAAGTTTTATAATTTTTTTATGCAGCACTTGTTATGGAGCCCAGCAGACAATAACTGACTTGGAAACATTATTAGTTGATTAGCTATTGTCATTCTCAGCATATATTTTCCTTCCAAATTCATTGATAGATCTCATTTGACTTCAGCTTAATAGATCTGTAGACTGTGGCTTGGAAGAGTGAAAAACAAAATTAGTGGAAAGAATAAGAAAGGGAATTAAAGCAAAACTGGTTTGATGGTTCCCTACATAATAAAAAATAAATATAACAGTGGTCATTTTATTTTAATAATTATTTTTATTTTGTATTATTTTATTGAAAAATATTTTAACACTTTTATTTTTTTAAATTTACTCTTCTCTCAAGACATGAATCTTGATTCAGTTTGCCCTTTCTTCACTTTTCCCAAACCCCCTTTCTTCTACCCCAGATCCACTGCTCCTTTTTTCCCTTCAGAATAGAGTAGGCATCCCAGGGATATCATTTGAAAAAGGCATAACAAGATGCAAAAAGCTAGGCATAAACCCTTATATCAAGGTTGGACAAGTCAATCCAGTAGGAGGAAGAGGCTCCTATGGGCAGGTACAAGAGACAGTCACCTGTACACCCATCATTAAGACTTATTAAACACAAAGATAAACAACCACATCATGTATGCAGAGGATCTATTGAAGGTGCATGCAGGCTCCCTGAATACTTCTTCAATCTCTGTGAGCCCCTATGACCCCTACTTACAAGATTTTCTGCACTGTATTCTCCTGATGTCTTCAACCCACCTGTCCCCACTGGCATTTTTCCACTTTTCTGTGTGGTTCCCTGAGCTCTGCTAAGGGTCTCTATATTTGCTCCCAATAACTACTGAAGGAAATCATTCTAAAGATGATTTGGCTAGCCACCAACATTATGACTATAACAAAACATAGTTAGAAATTTCATTGACATTTCTTGTCCATCCTCTTTGATTCAACCCTAGGTCTCTGATGCACCAGCTTCCATATACTGGCTATCTAAACAGTGTGCATTGTGGGTTTCCTCTTGTGGCAGGCAAGAAATGTTTGGTTTTTTTTTGTTTTGTTTTGTTTTTTTTTGTGACTGGGTTGGTGTTCCAATCTCATCTCTTGGTACCTAGCCTGGTTACATAAGATGGCTGGTTCAGGCTTCACAGACAGTCTCCACAATGGGAAAATATTTTCACCACCTCCATGGAAGATAAAGGGATAATATCCAAAATATATAAAGAATTTAAGAAACTATATATAAACAAAAAATGGACTAATTAAAACATGGGATAGAGACGTAAACAGAGAATTCTCAGCAGAGGAAATTCAAAAGGCTGAGAAACAGTTAAGGAAATATTCAACATTATTAGCCATCAGGCAAATGCAAATCAAAACTGCTGTGTATATCTTACACCTTTTAGAATGGATAAGATCAATAAAACAAATGACAGATCATACTAAAGAAAACCAAATTCTATATAATGTATTTTGATCTTTTTTTTTCCAATTTCAATTTCTTCCAGACTCTCTTATACCTGACTACCCACCTAAATTTATGCATCTTCTCTCTTTAAACAAATAAACAACAAATAAGAAGCACACAGGTACCCCAGAAAATTAAAAACAAGACATGTAAAAGACCAATAAGACAAAAAATACCAAAACAAAGCAAAATGAGAAAAAATACTTCTACAAAAATACCAATGAGTTTTGGTATAGGAGATCCTCTGTTTATGTGTTGCTTTCATTGGTTGAATAAAGAAACTGCCTTGGCCTTTTGACAAGGAATGACTTAGGTAAGCATGGAGAAGACAGAACTGAATGTTGGGAAGAAGGGCAGAGTTAGAGATGCCATGGATCTCCTGCCTGAGACAGACACTGGTTAGAATATTGCTGGTAAGCCACAGTTATGTGGTGATACACAGATTAGTAGAAAATGGTTAAATTAAGATAAAAGAATTAGCCAATTAGAAGTTAGAGCTAACGAGTCAGGAAGTGTTTAAATAAATACAGTTTCTGTGTGATTGTTTCGGATATAAGCTGGCCAGGTGGCCAGGGCAAAACAAAAGGGTCCCCCTCTCCATGCAAAAGAGTTTATTTTATGTTTGCCTGGGAATGGGTCCTTACATGAGTTGCAGTTACTATACCCAGTGTAAAATCCAAATTCATTAGAGAAAAAAAAAATGAGTGTCCTTTTCCAGTGGGTATCAATTGCAGATAGATTCTTAATGAGGGATAGGAGCCCTTCTCCACTTCTCTCCACTTCTCAGTATCATTCCCTCTTTCCCTCTGATCTCTCCCATGTATCCTTACTTGCTTTCTTTCTCCAATTCAAGGTCTATTTCCTGATTACTGATATAAATTATGAGTTATATATTGTATATTACATATTATATTACACACATATATGTATTTCTAAATATATAAACATAACTGATACAATCTCAATATTATCATTCATATATATATACATATATATATATATATGTGTGTGTGTGTGTGTGTGTACATATATATGCATATATAAGCACAGGATTACAGGATTGACATTTAGTATTAGATAACCAGTTTGGTGACTTTTCCTTCAGGAAAAGTTTTCTCTCACATTTAACATTCCTTAGTTTTCTTTAGTATCTTTGCCTGTGCCTGAAGGCCTGTGAATTTTCCCCATTCCATGTTACTATGCTTATTAATTTTATTCTTTTCAGGTCTTGATTACATAGCCATGCTGTTGAGATTTAATGGGTGTATCTTCCATGATATTTCTAGCAGATGTGCTGTTGAAAAATGCTCTTCTATCCTATAAAAATTTGTTATTCCTATTGGTTTAATAACATGATGATTGGCCAGTAGTCAGACAGGAAATATAGGCTTGGCAACAAGACTAAGAGAATTCTGGGAAGAAAGGCTCAATCTGTAGTCACCACCGAGACACAGAGGAAGGAAGATGAAAGTGTTATACTGAGAAAAGTAATGAAGCCATGATAAGAATTATTGTTTAATTTAAGATGTAAGGGTTTGTTAATAATAATCCTGAGCTAATAGGCCAGAGTTTTTAATTAACATAAGCCTCTGTGTGTTTCTTTGGAACTAAAAACTGCAGGACCAGACAGATAAAACTTCCATCTACAAAGATATAATCTCATATCACATATTTTGTTCTTATATCTTGACTGTTATAATATTTCTGCTCCATCTCCTTCTGACATCTAAGTCTTACATACAAAGTTTGTGTGGTAGGTATATCCACTGTGATCTTGTACCACATGGCTGCTTTTCAAGGGGAAAAATATTGCAGCCTCAGAAAGCAGAAGAACTTGACTGATTCAGTCACATGGTTCTAGTTTTATCAAGAAAAATAGAGCATACGTTCTCATCAGTGTTTTTGATCTTGACCATTCTCAAGACCCTGTAATGCCACTTTTGGGTATATATCCAAAGGATGCTCAAACGTGCCACAAGGACACCTGCTCAGCTATGTTCATAGAAGCATTGTGTGTCATAGCCAGGACCTGGAAACAACCTAAATGTCCCTCAACCAAAGAATGGAAAAGGAAAATGTGGTATATTGCACAATGAAGTACTACACTGCAGAAAAAAATAACAGCATCCTGAATTTTGCAGGAAAATGGATGGAGTTAGAAAACATCATTTTTATTGAGATAACCCAGAAACAGAAAGGCAATTATCACATTTTATCACTCATAAGTGGTTTTTAAACATAAAGCAAAGAAAACCAGTCACAAATCACAATCTCAGAGAACAGAGACAACAATGATGACCCTAAGAGAGACATATATAGATCTAATCTAAATTGGAAGCAGAAAAAGACAAGATCTCCTGAGTACATTGGGAGCATGGAGACCTTGGGAGAGGGTTAAAGGGGAGAGTATAGCCAGAAAGGGGAGCAGAGAAAAATGTAGAGATCAATAAAAATCAATAAAAAAGAAAGATAGAGTAAGAAGGTTGTGAAAGCTTCCTCTCTATATAAGGAAAGCCACTGAGGATAGACATTTGTTAGGGGAATCCCAATAATGAGGACCAGAAGCCAGCATATGAAGCTGTAAAAGAAAATTATGGATTGAATTGAAAACCCCAAGATTTTGGAGAGGCAAGTATTGAGTATTGAGATGCCTTCAAGTCAGAGCTGATAACATAATAAATGATTGCAGTCCAAGAGAGAAAAATGTGTTGCAGGCAAAAGAGCTGAAAGAAGTTGGTGGAGATACAAGATTTGGAGTTTGACCTGATCAGTTTAAGTCCTATTTAGGCCAGTATTTCCTCACTATGTTCTCTTGGCTCCATTTTTAAAAGGTAATATAGACCCTGTGTCATTGCTCATTGGAAGTATGTATTTGCTTTAGAATCTGATAGGAATTACATTTAAGTGGTTGCATTATATCTGAGAAGACACCTTGGATTTTTGAATAGTGTTAAGACTATGAAAAACTATGACAGCTTTTGATGTTGGACTAAAAGGAGGACACTTTCTGCTGGGAGTGAGGCTTTGAGGTTTCAAAAACCCACTCCAGCAGGCCAGTATCTCTCTCACTCTCTGTCTCTGTCTCTGTCTGTCTGTCTGTCTCTCTCTCTAGCCTCCCTCCCTCCTACTCTCCCTCTCCCTACCTTCCCCCATCTCTCCTTCTTTCCCTCTCTCTGCTGCCTGTGGGTCAGTGTAGTACTCAAATACTTCTCTAACACCATGTCTCCATGTATGCTGCCATACTCTCTGCTTTTGGAGGTAGAGGACCCACTTGTTCTTCCAGGCTGCCCACCTCACTTAGCCCCAAAATAACCACACAGATATTCTCTTAATTAAATCAATGCTTGGTTTATTATCTCTAGCCTCTTATTGTCTAATTCTCACATATTGATTTAACCCGTTTCTAATAATCTGTATATCACCATGTGGCAATGTGTTACTGGGAAGGATTTGGCTTATCTGTCTCTGATTGTTCCATGGTGTCTCTCTCCTACTCAACCTCTTTTCCTCCCAACATTCAGTTCTATCTTCCCCACCTTCCTAAGTTCTGCCTTATCAACTAGGCTAAAACAGCTTTTTATTCATTAACCAATGAAAGCAACACATAAACAGAAGGGCCTCCTACCATTTTCCCTTTTCTGTTTAAAATATAAGGAAGGCATTAATTTTAACATAGTCAAATTACATATAACAAAGCAGGTATCAAGCAATAACTACAGTTACAATATTTATAACTACTTTGTCTTTTATCATAGCTAAAGAAAACTATAACTATAAATTCTTCAACTCCATCAAAGACTCCAGAAGGATATTATAATTCTCAAGTAAACAGGAAGTTCATTGAAAGCAACTTCAAAATTCTATAATTGACAGAGATATCTCACTGCCTGAATATTTATCCAAAGTTCTTCTTTACAATTTGGGCATCCATCTTCAGCCTACAGGACCATAATATCCAGCATACTTATTCATGAAGCAAGAAAATACAAACACAGTTCACTCTCTTCTGTATTCTGCAGAGTATCTTGCAGACACTTTGATAAAGCAGGAACCATGAAGCATCATCTCACCTTTAGGCAAGTTTAACAGTCATCTCTCTATGGGTTCTTCATATCCAGTTTATGCAACAGTCCAAGCAAGAGCAGTTTCTTGCCCAAATGGCTAACCAACTCCATATTCTTCTTGAAGTAGATTGGTGCTGCTAGGTGTATATGTGTCTCATTGTAATAAAAAATACTAAATTATTAAAACATTTTAAATGCCGTATTCTGAAGGTCTCTGAAAGATTTGAAGAATAACTAACTGAAATATATCTCTATACATTTAAAAAATCTATTTAACATGACTACAATTTTGACTATTATAGATAATTATCTATTAACCTATATTTCTTAATCATACATTACATATTTAAATGAGCTACATTATCACAGTACCTTAATTAGAATGAGAAATACATATACATATAACAAAATTGCCCTTAAAGTTGTATCAATAAACCAAGATCCATACCTATGTGAATCTCAATAGCATAAGCCCCTTTTATATTTAAAAGAACATTTATAAACAATATTTGGGAATATGGGCATAGTTTTGTCCATACAGCTTCCTACTGTTTGTGGGTGATGTTAGGTCTTTCATGGTGTACCTGGTGAGCTAGATTTATGTTAGTCAGCAGTTGAACAAGGTAAGTTTTGCGGGTGTTCATGGAAACTTTTCAAGAGGCATTGGTCAACGAAACAATATTCTCCTGGATGCAATCCCCAGGTTCTCATATTCTGTGAAAACAAAAGAAGAACCTCTTTTTTCCAAGCAACATGCTCTTAGACCCAAGTTCTGAAGTCAAGATACCGTTAAAATATACGTGCTGGTTTAGCTTAGCAGCCCATATAATGAAATGTCTGTCAGTACTTAGCTCCTTCACAGTCAAAAAATTCAAAGAAAACACAATAATATACATACTCCAGGCTCTCTGTGAATTTTCCATTTTTACATGACTTATTTTTCTTTATTCCTTTTAATCTGTGATTATCTGTACTTTGTCTCTTTAAAGACTTTACTTTTTTTTAAAGAATTAACTTTATTTTATGACTCTCTATAGTCTTTTCCTTCTCTCTCCTATGCACATTTATTCAATGCTGTGACTCATTTGGAGGCCCTTTATGTATGAGTTTGTCCTATTGTGCATCTGTAATTATTTACTGTCTAGAAGCACTTCTTAAAATGCTAAGCATTTCTTACTTAAGTTGCACAATTAGTATTAGTAATACAGTCCTATCTGATTGCCTGCCCAGTCTAAAGCTGTGCTATTATTATGATAAATACGGTAATTCCTGCCAGCACTCTGCACAGTACTGCCTGGCGAGCCACTTGTGGCTCTGAGCTGATTCTGCCTCTGAGCTGCATGCATTGCCCCACTTCCAGGCACACAGTGAGTCAACATTTCCATCAAGCAAGCCATTGCACTTTATTCACAAGCCCCATCCAAATGCTCTGTCTCCTGAAAGAGACAGAGGTAGAGCAAGCAGCATAACTCACAAAGCTGGAAATTTAAAGCCGCCACTTTTTTCCTGCTACGGCTACTGTGTCAGGAAAATGTTTCTTAAATTGGCTGTGGCGCGCCACCAGCAAACAGTTAAAAGCTGTTTTAAATCTCTCTCTCTCTCTCTCTCTCTCTCTCTCTCTCTCTCTCTCTCTATCTATATATATATATATCTAGAATTCCTTTTCAAGCACTCTCAGGTTTTACACGGAGTTAGTTGACCACATTGGAATGCCAATTGTTGGGAGGATGCTTAAAAGAAATCCCACACTAGCTCAGAATTAAGAAATAGTTGGTTATTTATTAAGGGGTAAACTCAAAAATCAGAATCCTCTGCTTGAATGAAGAACAGAAACCAAAATCTGCAACTGGAAGAGAGCAGCTAGAAATGAAGCCAGACACAGTCTAAGCATCAGCATATATAGTATAAGAGGCCATGCCCCAGTGGTCAGGTAAAAACACTAACTGTTAGACTTCCTACAGCACCAAATGTTGAGCACCAAAGACACACCACATGGAGCTTGTTTTCTTCTTGACAAAACTGGCCTTTGCCTCAACCACTAACAAGATACATAGTATTCGGAAGTGGATAAGCAGGATTGTCAAATCTTGTGAAAACAGAGTAAGACAGTTTTGAAAAATTTCCAGCCTTTGAAAATGGTCTGTCAGTTATTCCAGGCCTTAGCCAAAGTTGGTTGCTTCAACGTTGCAAATGACATTTTGGGTGATTTCTCAGATAGACAATTGTCTCTGTCATTTGTTGCACCTTAGGAAAGTTGCTTGATTACACTTCCTGCTTACTCAAGTAATATTTCTCTTCGCAGATCTTCAATTGGGTTGAATACTATACAGTTGTAGTTAATTTCATCTTATGACTTGGCCAAGTTATTTGTTATACAAGACTTAAACTAGTTAGAATAGGATAATTATTGAATATATTGTACTTATTGTATATAATTTTGTATTAGGCTTAGCACCCTTTTATTTAATCAAAAGGGGGTGCTGTAGGAAGTCTTACAGTTAATAGTTACCTACCCACTGGGGCATGGCCTCTTATAATATATATGCCGATGCAGAGCCAGCATCCAGCTTTGCTGTTCCAGTAGCAGATTTCAGTTTCTGTTCTTAGTTCAAGCAGAGAATTCTGATTTGTGAGTTTACCCATAAATAAATAACCATCTGTTTCTCAATTCTGAGCTAGTGTGGGATTATTTTAAGCATTCTTCCACACTCTGCCATCATGATAATAGCATAACCCTCTGAAACACTAAGCCAGTCTCAAACTAAAGACATCCTTTTTTAAGAGTTACTTTGGTTCTTATGTCCCTTCACTAATAAAACAGTTAATAAGGCTCGCCACTCTTTTCTTCTTTCCCCCTCCAAATCAGCCACACTTCCCTATATTGCTCCTCTTAACCTTGTCTAGCCCTGCCACTGTCTGTTTTTACTTTTCTTTTTTTCAATTGTTAATCCAGATCCAAGAGAAATCTATATATACCTTTGTATTGCTATGCATTTAAAATTTTCATGCAGAATCACTGGAGCTTTGTCTGTGTTTTTACATTTGTAAACACAATTCTATTTTTATTTGCTGTAACTCCAAAAAAATTGGTTGCCCTCCTATACACAAAGGATAAAGAAGCAGAGAGGGAAATCAGAGAAACATCACCTTTCACGATAGCCACAAACAGCATAAAATATCTAGGGGTAACTCTAACCAAGGAAGTTAAAGACCTATTTGACAAGAATTTTAAGTCTTTGAAGAAAGAAATTGAGGAGGATACCAGAAAATGGAAAGATCTCCCTTGCTCTTGGATTGGGATGATCAACATAGTAAAAATGGTAATTCTACCAAAAGCAATCTATAAATTCAATGCAATCTCCATCAAAATCCCATCAAACTTCTTCACAGACCTTGAGAGAACAATAATCAAGTTTATATGGAAAAACAAAAAACCCAGGATAGCCAAAACAATCTTATACAATAAAGGAACTTCTGGAGGCATTACCATCCCTGACTTCAAATTCTATTACAGAGCTACAGTATTGAAAACAGCTTGGTATTGGCATAAGAACAGAGAAGTCGACCTATGGAATCAAATAGAAGAACCTGATATTAATCCACAAACCTTGAAGTCCTTATTTTTGACAAGGGACCTAAATTATAAAATGGAAGAAAGAAAGCATCTTTAACAAATGGTACTGGCATAACTGGATGTTAACCTGTAGAGGAATGAAAATAGATTCATATCTATCACGATGAACAAAACTCAAGTTCAAATTGATTAAAGACCTCAATATTAATCTGACCACATTGAAACTGATAGAAGAAAAGGTGGGAAATAGTCTACAAGACACGGGCACAGGAGACCACTTCTTAGGTAGTACCCCAGTAGTACAGACAATAAGAGCAACAATGAATTAATGGACCTCCTGAAACTGAGAAGCTTCTGTAAATCAAAGGACACTGTCAGTAAGACAAAAAGGCTACATTCTGACTGGGAGAAGATCTTCACCAACTCCTCATCAGACAAAGGTCTGATCTCCAAAATATACATAGAACTCAAGAAACTAGACACAAAAACTCTAATTAACCCAATTAAAAAATGGGGTACTGAACTGAACAGAGAATTCACAACAGATGAACTTCAAAAGGCCAAAAGACACTTAAGGTCATGCTCAACCTCCTTAGTGATCAGGGAAATGCAAATCAAAACAACTTTGAGATACCATCTTACAAACTTCAGAATAGCTAAACTCAAAAACACCAATGATAGCCTATGCTGGAGAGGATGTAGAGTGAGGGGAACACTCATCCATTGTTGGTGGGAATGCAAACTTGTGCAGCCACTGTGGAAATCAGTGTGGTGGTTTCTCAGAAAACTGGGAGTCAGCCTCCCTCAGGACCCAGCAATTCCACTTTTGGGAATATACCCAAGAGATGCCCTATCATACCACAAAAGCATTTGTTCAACTATGTTCATAGCAGCACTATTTGTAATAGCCAGAACCTGGAAATAACCTAGATGCCCCTCAATAGAAGAATGGTTAAAGAAGGTGTGGAACATATACACATTAGAGTTCTACTCAACAGTAAAAAACAATGACATCTCGAGTTTTGCATGCAAATGGACGGAAATAGAAAACACTTTACTGAGTGAGGTAATCCAGACCCAACACGAGAAACATGGTATATATTCACTAATAAGTGGATTCTAGCCATAATTAAAAGACATTAAGCCTATAATTCGTGATCCTAGAGAAGCTAAATAAGAAGGTGAACTTGAAGAAGATCACATAGTTATCCTCCTGGATATTGGAAGTAGACAAGATTGACAGGCAAACTAGGGTGCACGGGGAGTGGGGATGGATATAAGGGGAGATGGGTAGAGAGAAGAGAGAAAGGGAAGATTCAAGAGAGCTTGGGGGAATGGGATGCGTGGGATGGAGGAAGGGTGGATATTGGAGCAGGGAAGTAAATATCTTCATTAAGGGAGCCATTTTAGGGTTGCAAGAGACTTGACTCTAGAGGTGTTCCCAGGTCCAAGAAGAGGTCCCCAGATTGTTCTTTGGTCAACAGAGAAGAGGATGCCTGAACTGGCCTTGTCCCATAACCACACTGATGAATATCTTGTATATTATCATAGAACCTTCATCTGGAGATGGATGGAGATAGAGACAGAGACCCACATTGGAGCACTGGACTGAGCTCCCAAGATTCAAATGAGGAGTAGAAGGAGAGAAAATATGAGCAAGGAAGTCTGGACTAGGAGGGGTGCGTCCACCCACTGAGATGGTTGGACTGATCTAATGGGAGCTCACCGAGGCCAGTTGGACTGGGAGTGATGGAGCATGTGATCAAACTGGACCCTCTGAATGTGGCTGTCAATGAGGGCTGACTGAGAAGTCAAGGACAATGGCACTGGGTTTTGATTCTTCTGCATGGACTGACTTTGTGTGAGCCTGATTTGTTTGGATGTTCAATTTTATATACCTGGATGGAGGAGGGGGGGGGGGGGACCTTGGACTTCCCATGGGGCGGGGAACCCTGACTACACTTAGGACTAGAGAAGGAGGGGGAGGTGGGTAGGGTGATGGAAAAAGGAGGCGGGAAGGAGGTGAAAATTTTTAATAAATAAAAAAAGAAGCAAATCAAACTAAAATGGAGAAGTTGATTTTTTTCATTTCTCACTCTACAAATAAAATTTATGCCTTAGCATTGGCTATAAGCAAAAATTTAATTATCCTGAGGACAAATTACTTAAATGATCTGATGCAGGATTTTTGATCTGTTTATAATTTAAACATTTAGTTGATGCTGTTCAGGATTGTCTTAGTTTATTTATTAACATATCCTTTCTCTCTCTCTCTCTCTCTCTCTCTCTCTCTCTCTCTCTCTCTCTCACACACACACACACACACACACACACACACTCACACACACACACACACATTGCTGCCATAATACCACTATACCACTAATTGGCTACTATAGAAACAATATAGATGTATTGATCTCATGGTTCTAGGGCATGATAAATTAAATATGAAATTGTCAGTATGTCAAGAAATCTGTTGTTCTACATTATCCCTCATAGAATGAGGAATCAAGCATGTACGAGATAAAAAAATAAAGCTTTGCAGCATTAACAGTACATAGTTATCATACTGGAATCATCATTAATACAAGTTTCAACAAGATCTTTCTAAAAGCCACTTAAATCACTGGGTCCCTGAAACACATGGCACATTTATTCCATTCCAGGAATCCCAAATGCTATATATTTCCACATCAGCTTCAAAGTCAAATATATCTTAAAATAAGTAATATCTGAGTAACACCTAAGTACAATTCATTCTGAAGCATATTCCTTAAGCTGTAATATACAAATTGAAATATATTGTGTACTTTAAATGTAATGGTAGCATAGACATAGGAGAAACAGTTCCATTCCCAAAAGGACACTTAGAAAGAAGAAAGGAGGAACAGGTGGCAATGAAGTCCAGAAATCAGTAGGGAAACAAAATTAAGCAATATGAGATTTGGTTTCATATTGTACATGCTGCTAAAGATTGGTATGAAATATTGGGTTATTTGGATTCAAGTAGTCCTAAACCTATTTGTTTACTCAGTAGTTCTCATATCTTGGAGTCTTCTGGCTAAGGTTATTCCCAGCTAGAGCTGCACAATGATTAGATCCACAATTTGGGGCAACCAAGGATGGTCGTTCTCTGAGACTTCATTATAGATTAGATGTCTCAGAAGGACAAATTTGGCACTGATGGCCTGGAGGATTCCTAAAAATGACTGATTTTTGGACTACATCAGAAATAGTTCGTTCTGTATCAATAAAGGAATGCCACAACCACTGTATTGACAGATCTGTAGTAAGAGAGAACAAGAATACGGCAATGTTTCTTTCTGCCATGTCTTTTTATGTGTGATTCTCCAAGAAAGTGTTGCCCATATTTTAGGTTTTATTTTTCTGACTAAATTAATCTCAAGAAAAGCCCCGACATGAATCTCTAGCAACTTTTGGCTGTTTTAGTTTATTACAGATGCAGTCAAGTTGGCACCTAAGATTACCCATTATGGACAAGAACTATAAATTTCAAATTTTGTAATTGAATAACATTAAAATATGATTTAGTCACATTTGGATTCTATTTGTTTATAATATGTAAGTATAACCACCAAACTGTGCTGTGTGGATTAAATCAACTGAACATGATGAAACTTTGACATAGAGAAGGTACTCAAGACATGTCTAATGAGCTAAAATCCAATTCTTTAAATGCATGATTAATAAGCATGCATTTATTTTTCATTTATAATTGAAAGTCAAAATTAATCATATAAGCATTCTGAAGTTAAAGTTCCATGTGTGGTTTCTACATCATCCATATTAATTGCAGATTTAGTTGTTTTTCTTCCCCCCCCCCATCCCCTGGCCAGCGGACTTACTCATTTGCTTTCGTTTCTATATTGCTTAGATATTTTGAAAGAGGTGTATTGCTTAGGTATTTTAAAAAAAAATCAGAAAGGTTGGCCTTGAACTGACAATGAAACTCACATTGGCCTCAGACTCATTTTCCACCTGCTTTATCTTTTGAAGCACTATAGTGAGAAATGCATGACATCATGTATGAATGTCAAAGACATTTTAGTCAAAAATTTAAATACTATAATTCCTGTTATCAATTTATTCATGTTTATGTATTTTTAGCAACTAAAGCTACACAATTAACCCATAAATGTTGACAGTATGAGAACTACTGAATGCTAGCTCTCACTCCAATCCTCTGCAAAAAAAAGATGACTAGATTTTGACACAGTTCCTATCAACAAAAATTCATGTACCCAGGATGATCTGGTGATCAGAGCTTGCCATTATAAATATGTATTATCTACCCTGTGAGCTACAGTGAATGTAATATGCTGTTTACTTGAGAAATTGGCTAAGGTTGATTTTAATTGCTCGTTCACAAAAAACTGATGGACATTTTAGAACATAATGTTAATTACTTTGGATCAATAATTTCACAATTATAAATGAAACATTATATTGTCAGATCTCTCTCTTTTTAACACACACACACACACACACACACACACACACACACAATCGTTGTTTTTCCTTGTCCTTATAGTTTTCATTTACAAAGCAGCTTTTGCCAGCTTTTCGAGGATGGAAGATAACACTGCACTAGAGTAAACACCAGAAAGATACCATCTCTCGTACCACCCATGACCCATGAGGCAAATGCCACACCATGGCTTATTCCTAAAAATAGAAATGTTGTCATTCTTCAAATTTATTATTGTGAATTGAGATTGTGAGATCACATAGGCATATTGAAATGTTATGAGAGAACCAGGCTGAAGAAATTATTGAGCAAATCGAACCAATGAAAGATTGCAATTCTCTGACCTGAACCTCATTAAGAGATTGACACATATCACTGTAATAGAGATGTTCCCCTATCCCATATATATCTACATGCTGGATGTGTGTTTCTGTGTGTGTGTGTGTGTGTGTGTGTGTGTGTGTGTGTGTGCATATGATGGACTAACAGGCAAAATCTCTCAAATATTCCTACAAATTCAACCTGGTTTAGCTTCCTACTGCTCACCTTAACTGATGTCTTCCCAGCTTTATTTTTCACCTGTCTTGCTTTGGTATCTATCCATCCATTATCTTATTGACCTGTTGTATGACATAGTCCTGCCAATTTGCCTCTGCAGCTAGCCTGAACTTTACACTTCCACTCTCATACCTGTCAATCACAATGACATGAATTAATTTAGAAATTTCTAGCAGCTGAGGGGAGCTCCTTGTATTATCAATGTGAAACAAATTTACCTTTTTGTTGACCCACTTCTGAAACCTCTAGATTAGTAGATCTCAACTTGTGGGTTGGATGGACTCTTTGGGAAGTCAATGGACTCTTTCACAGTAGTCTCCTAAAAACATTGGAAAAAAGATATTTGCTTTAGGATTTATAGCAGCAGTAAAGTAACAGTTATGAAGCAGCAATGATCATAATTTTATGGGGGGTCAACAAAACAGGAGGGTCTGTATTAAAGGGGGCAGTATTAGAAATGTTGAGAACCAATGCTCTAGATCTCTGTTGGAATCACTTTAACTATTTCTAGTCACTCTATTATCAAACATATACACATGTGCATAAAGAAAAAAAATTATATGACATGGATTCAAAGAACATGTAAATGTGATAGGAATCAAAGAATTTATATTTGAATTACCTAGAGTAACTAGAGAAAGCTTGAGTATCTTGTAAATAGCAGCTATTAAAACATTCCAACCCTGTGAATTTATTATTATGTATTAAAACTTGGTATTGTGGAAAGACACAAAAGTTTTCATCTATGTATCTAACATAGCACTCAGGAGAAGCATATCTTTAGAACTTCAAGGTCTTGAATTCAGGATGTAAAAGTCATTTTGTATTTTTCTATTAACAATACATATATACACATACATAAATTGTTATATCTTAAATATATTCTGCAAAATAACTTAGATTTGGTATTTAAAAACACCTCAATTGAGAAATTTCTTTTTAAAACACCAAACCTTATTAAAAAGCAGGCATATCTTAATGGTGTATAAAACTGTTTTATATTAAAATATCTTAGAAAAATTAAATAGACCCAAATATACCATTTTTTAACATATTTAATTTTTATATATTTTGTTTAGAATTAGGTAGTGGTGTTTGGAATTCCAGGTGAACTTCGCACCCATCTCCTGCTACATGGCATTATCAGCTCCACTAGAATTAACCTATACTCAGCTATCATTGTATTACATTTGTTTACTTTGTTGACAGGGCTATAGGACCAAGGTTACTTTGAAGATCACTACAGAAATTCAGTGCTTCCTGATGCCCTATAATTATTTAAGGCCTACAAGAAATCATTCACTTCAAGACTGGTTATATAGTTAAATGAAAGATTTGCATGTATTATAAGCCAAGAATTGATTTTTATGCAGGGGTAACTTGATTTACAATGCTTTCATTCTTTCTGTCTCAAACATTCTGGAATATTTCTTTTGATGTCTACATTCCTGCCATGGTTGAATGAATAATAATCCACTAAGTAATTTTGAATAATAGTTTACCTGTACAGAAAGGAAAAAGAAAAAACCTCTATTCATAAAAATAAAAGAAAAAACATAAAACACCAATTTTCATGCCCTTGAAACTAGAAAAATAGTTCTTTCACCAAAGTAAATTAAAAAAAAAGGTTACTTTGGAGCCAAACACGAATGACCATGACCTATGAACATAGATTAAAATTGCCGTAAATTCTATGCTCCAATGTGTTATCATTTTCTTGAAGTTTCTACAGAAATAGGACAAAGAAAATATTAAATTGACCCTTAAAATACATTAGTAGAAACATCATGTAAATGGGTCACAGTAAATTTCTTCTTATAGGCCTTAGGTGCTATCTATTGACATTTCCAAACAATATCATCTGTCCAGCAGACCAATATGATGTAGGAGGGTCTTCTATCTATCTGTTGCTTTAATTGGTTAATTAATAAAGAAAACTGCTTGACCTGATAGGTCAGAACATAGGTAGGCCTGGAAGACAGAACAGAAGGCTGGGAGAAAGAAGCAGAGTCAGAGAGCTGTCCACCATGAAGCTGCCAGGTCAGACATGCTGAATCTTTCCCAGTAAACCACAACCTCATGGTGGGATACAGATTATTAGAAATGGATTGAATCACTATGTGAGAGTTAGCCAATAAGAGGCTGGAGGTAATGGGACAGGCAGTGTTTAAAAGAATACAGTTTCCGTGTAATTATTTTGGTTAATGCTAGTCAGGCAGGCAGTGGGAAGCGGCCGCCGTTCCTTTAATACCAATATTTAAAGAAACTGAAAACATACCACTGTGTACATTTTCCATGGTGAATGGAGATTGGGGGAACACATGGACATATTAATATCACATCAAATAAATCATGCCCCAGAATTGTATACACCTGATCAAAGAACATGTACAACTCCCTCACTTAAACCTTATAAAGATACATTTACCAATAATATACTTTTCATTTGACATTTAGTATGTGTGTCAAGGACCAATAATCAGAAAGATTTTGTCTTGGTTTTGTCTCTATTATAGATATAGTTTATTCATCTGGCATCTTCCTATATTCCTTTTTGCCATCAAAACTTTCCATCTATCTCTTCAGCCTTTCCATTTTAGGATCTGATGTTGCTCTTTCAACTTACAGCTGTACACATCTGCACTGCCTCTCTTAACCCTGACTCCACAATTATTTGACTTCACAACTGCAGCTTCTTCTCTGTAACCTTAGATTTGGGTTCCTTGTCTTATCAACATAGATTCATTTACATTTCTGTAAGCCCACTTCAGAAACATCTTGAACTTTGCTGTGTCTTTTGTCCCTTTACATATGTTTTTATAATCTACATGTATTCATATAAAAAGATACATTTCATTTGTGATGTGTGATGTGAAAGTTAATATTAATAATTAAGATACCAATCGTTTGACTTGGCCACATTTCTAAAGAAAGATATATTATTATACAATTTGCTGCTTTTGAAACTCTCATACCTTTTGAATTTACTGCAATGCAATAAATTCTGACAATGTGGAAAGAAACAAATGCATTCCTCTATATTTCTGGCATTGCACAAAGAGTGAAGTTCTATATTTGTGACATTGCACAGAGTGAAGTTCTAGTTTATCAGTCTTACAGACAGTCAAATGGTGAATGCAGCTTCTTTCCAGGAACATTTGTTTGGATATACATATATTTTTATATCCATAAAGATAATATAGATATAAAGCAAAAAAGGTCCCAGCACTTGGAAGGCAGAGGCAGGTGGATCTCTGTGAGTTCGAGGCCAGCCTGGTCTACAAGAGCTAGTTCCAGGACAGGCACCAAAAACTACAGAGAAACCCTGTCTCAAAAATCAAAAAAAAAAAAAAAGGTGAACAAATCATAAAGTGTATGGCTGCAAAACAAATAAAAAATGGAAAATGACCATATATACTCAAATAAGTCATTTCTCAAAATAGGTTTGTATGAAATCAGATGCCTTTCCAGCTACATAAACTAGAATAATAAAATAAATTATTTAAGTGACAAGTGAAATTTGTTCAAGGATAAAGGAAACAAAAAGTGCACTTTCCATTCTCATACAAACCACAACAGATTTCCAGATATAACTGCTTCTCTGTCTTAAAATTTCTCAATAAACTTGGTTCAAGAACAAAAATAAAGCACAAACAATGGAATTTCTTCTTGTTTTTGATTTTGTTTTTTGAGACAAGGTTTCTCTATACCTTTGGAGCCTGTCCTAGAACTACCTCTTGTAGACCAGAGTGGCCTCGAACTCACAGAGATCTGCCTGCCCCTGTCTGCCTCTGCCTGTTGAATGCTGGAATTAAAGATTTGCCCAACCAAAGCCTGACAAAAACAATGTGAATTTGTTTGTGAAATGAATGGCAGAAGAATCCCAAATTTTAATTCAAAGGGTACTACAGATGTCTCACAAGATGGCAAAAGTTTGATAGACTGCACAAACTACATGGAAGCAAAAGAACAAAGCCAGCTGTACATGATTGACAAGGTTTGAAAAGGAACTAGTGTGGGTCAATGGATTCCAATATATGTATGTGGCAAGAGATCACTGATATTTGCCAAAATGGAATAAAGTGGAGAAGACCCCAAAAAATCTGGTTCCAAAGTTTTTAGACTATCTCTACTCTTCCCCCTCCTGTAGGCTTACTAAATCCAAGCAAAAATTATGAGAGTTATGAACTAAAATTCACAGTTAACTTCTGTTAAATTTCTTTCAAAGACTGATTAGAATTTCCAAGATTGTAATATATTTCTATGATTGATGAAAGATTGGATCATTACAAGTTCAGAGCCTAAATAAATATTGCCTTGGTCTGTCTTGGCCTCTTGAATGACCATTGTAATCTTCTGTATGTGACTTAACATTTCTGTGCCCATAACATATCCCCTGGAATGTGTTTTAGTTTGATGTCTATTGTTGTGATAAATACTATGGCCAATAATAACTTGGAGAGAAAAGGGATTGTTTCAGTTGACAACTCTCAGGTCACAGTATATTAGTAAGGCAGGTCAGGGCAGGAACACACAGTAGGAACTGCAGCAAAGAACAAAATATTGCTTACTAACTTGCTCAACTTTTTAAAAAATATTATCATCAATTGCCTGCAAAGGGGTAACACTATTTCCAGGGGGTTGACTTCTTTCATATCAATTACCTATTAAGAAAGCACCCTCACAGACTTGCCCATAGTCCATCTGATGGAGATATTTCTCAATTGAAAGTCCTCTTCTTAAAAAATAAATACTAACTAATCAGGACAAAACATATGAACAGATTCCAATCTTCTATGACCCCAAAACTTAGAATGTCATCATATAGTACAAAAGGGTTGAACCAGATATTTTCCCCACTTGCTTCCATCAATTTTCTTGAATGTATTTTAATCTCCTCTTTTTTTTTAATTTATTGAAGGAAGGACTTGTGAAGAGCATAGGACAAATTTTGGTATTTGGTTGTCTCTTCTTATCATGTTGACTATTGGGAATGAACTGAGGGCATTGGGTTTGGTGGTAAATACCATTAATTGCTGTGCCATCTTAGTGTCTTAATTGATGCTTTTTTGTTATTGTTGTTGAACTGTTACTGTAAAAATAAATAAATATATAAGATTAAAATAAACCTCCTCATGAAGCTATTATCACATTGAAACATGGAGTTTGGTGTAAGCTAAATTTATATTCCCCAACCATGCATTGTCACTCATTTTGGATTCGTAAAAAACTCTTATGCCTTCTGAGATGAACACTGTGTTTATTTAAATGAGAGACTGTCGTACACAAATGACAGTGTCAAATATCACTAAAGTCAATAATCAGAAACATCAACCATAAGAATTCGCTATGAGTTCAAAGCTAGTTAGCTTGCAGTAACTAAAAATTAATATTTACATATAAATATCTAAGACTATATACTTATATGCATATCTATGCATGAATATGTGGTAGTTCAATTTATTTAAGATTTGGAGGACTAATAGGACAGAGAAACTCTGAATCTATTGCTTCCTTGTACAGCAGTAAGGAAGCTTATAGAAAAAAAATTGAGAAACATCGCAATACACGTATTGATAAATTTGGCTGTGGGTTTCAGTTGTAGAAACTAATAATTTGTTTCCTGTGTCTGGTGATCAGAGTTTTGGTTAATGGACATTTTTACTATGATATTTTGGGTGACGAAATGGAGCTGAAAAGGGTTACTTGATTTTTTGTTTGTTTGTTTGTTTGTTTCCATAGTGCTTGGAAGACAGAGACAGGTGAGTCTCTGTGTGTTCAAGGCCAGCCTGGTCTAGATAGAGAGTCCAGGACAGGCTCCAGATCTAGAGAGAAACCTTGTCCTGAAAAAAATCAAGACAAAAAAACAAATAAACATGGAAATTTATTACAGAGCTGATTTCTTGTTTTTTTTTAAGATTCCAATTCTTACAACATTGTTAAAATTTTAAGTTGAGAATACTTTAAATATATTATTTTTTATTTTACAAATAGGATATTTAACTTCTGTAATTCTTCGTTATAAAAAGTGAATAAGAATAATATGATTAAGTTTTAAAAATTTTTGTTTTTCCTGTATGTAATAGAACTATGTGATTTTCTCTTAAGAAAGTTTCTGAGGTAGATGAACTCATTCATTGTGGAGTGAAAGATAGTTGGTATTGAATTTGAGAGATCTTGCATTTGGTTTATATACCTGATCATTCACACATATTTCTATGATCTTTGCCCACATGTTGGTAAGATTTTGAAGGATATTGTATGTGTTGGCCAATGAACTCTGAAATGATTCTCTGTCCTAGAAGTTATTAATAAAAATAAAAGGTGATTTTCAGCCTTTGAGCATTGAAGAAAAAAGAATATTTTCACTCTTAATTTTCCTTATAGATATACATTTTTCTTTATAACTCTTGACAGACTAGTAGTTCTCTGTATTCAAAACTATCCTTAGTACAGTGACTCCAGTTGTATTTGATTATGTCTAAGCATCATGGCTTCATTTTAATCATTACCCCAAAGATTCTGCTTCCAAATAATGTCACCCATTAGCAAAATTTTGGTTATATTTCTATGTATATATCCTACATATCACCTCAATTTTCAAAACTTACAAATATGCTAACTCATAATTCAATGAAAAGGAAACCACGAAGCTTGGTTTTATTTTTCCATGTCCCTTCAAAGATAATGTTATTCAAAATACTGAAAATAAAATTTTAAGAGATTGTATTTTATTCTTAGTGAGTGTGTGTATCTGTCTTTGGTTTTTTAACTCTTTATTGAGTGTGTGCTTGTTCATGTGTTTTTGTACGCATCTGTGTATGTGTGTATCTCTCTCATGGGTTTTTACATCTCTCTATTGTGTGTGTGTGTGTGTGTGTGTGTGTGTGTGTGTGTGTATACCTTATTAGGAGGAATCAGAAAACTGAACCATCCAGGCCTAACTCCTGAGTGGATTAAATAAGTTCATCACATTGTTGCTGATAGTAATGCCACTCCTTGGTGCTGCTTTATCTTCTCAAATCATAAATCTCCTATATTACAGAATATTTTCATATTTTCTCTACTCCTTTGCTGTCCTGTAACACTGATATGAATCAAATTCTCTTGATATCATCATTTAGTATTCTACATTTATTTTATGTGTATTTTTGTTGTATAGACTCAAAACAATTGAACAAATTATTTCAACATACACTGTATAACAGTATTGAAGTATGAAGAACCTTTCAATACCACTTGTAGATTTTTGTCTGAATAGTATCTGGATTGTATTAATATCTGGAATATATTGTTTGTAAGAGTGAATGTTATTTTCAAATGCTCTGCTATTCTGAAGAGATATTAGTAGAATAGACAGTTCATTATTCCAACAGTGCTATTTAATACAGCAGGTGGCATTGTTGCTGAAAATAAACAAGTGAAAAAATAACACTGAGCATCACAGCAACAGATTTATTTCTTATAATGATTTTGTAGAGATAAAGTTAAATTTACTTGAATATAATATATATCTGTCATCATAGCTTTCTTTGAAAGAATGAAGAGATTCCTGCAATAATAGCTAAAATTAATTCCAAAATTTGGAGATGACGTAAGTACACATATATGTATTATTTTATGTTTAGAGAAATGTGCCATATTAATAGTGGGATTCAATTCTTGGAGAATTCTATCATTATTAAATTTAGATCTGATAATATATTTACACGTGTGAGTTATGATTTAAAATGTCAAGAACTCTATCTGTGATGAAAGTTAATCATTTATATGACTTTTAAGAGTTTTGATGGCGACACTTTCCATGGTGTCTTCAGAAACCAAAAGTTTGCTACTCATTGATAGGTTTTCTTCAGAGATTATTCCACATTATTCTATAGAATTATAGTTCATTGTGTTTTATTTAAATTGATGATTGGTTGATATACTCCATTTAATAACCACTTATGGTTATATGTCCTTTTATAAGTTCACATAAGACACGTGTGTGTAAATATATGTATTCATTGTACTTGCAGACATCATCACATACACATGCATATATACATGCATAAAACTCTGTGTACTATGCCTAGGAAGTACAGAACATACTTAAATTCAATTGACAAAAGGTAATGGAATAATTTACTAATTTTCTGACTCCATTAAATATAAAACGTAGAAAAAAATTATAGGTAAAGAAAAATAATCACACGTTATTATTTACTTCTTTAAAAATTTTGATTTATTTATTTAAAACTGGAACCTACTTGAGGATCATAATTCTTGGGAAAAATATAAATACATAACACATACATTTATATGTATATAAGAGAGGAGGAGAGAGGGAGGCTGGATGCTCAAGAGATAGCTCAGTAGGTAAGGGCATTTATTTCTGCTCTTCCAGAGGCCCCAGGTTCTATTCCCACCGCTCACATGGTGGCTTGGCTTACAGCCTTCTGTAATTCTGGTTCAAGTGGATCTGACACCTTGTTCTGGTCTCAGTAGTCATTAAGCATCCACATGGGGTGAATATATACATTTAGGGAAAAAATTAGTATTCATACATAGAAATTAATAAAATTTTAATTTTTTGAGAAGAAATAATATCTTTAGGATTAAAAATTGTATTCTTTGAAAAATGTATGTGGTTGAGAAAGCTATTCTTATTCATTCAACTTTAGATAATTTTCATTTATCTCCAGTTGTTCATATAAGGAATTTTAGTTATTGCTACACTTGTTAAGGTAGAAGGTCTATGTATCCTCATCTCTTAATTTGTTTGAGCTAATTGGGTGTACTAACTCATAACTACCCTGGTTTCTAACAAATATGAAAACTCACATGTCATGTGTTTTGAGCTGTCATTAAAAACAGCTATAAGCCAAATGGAAGCTAATACATGGAATGATTGTGAGACTTAGACATCAATATAAACTGTCGAGAAAAATAATACATATAAAAAGATAAATAATGGCTAAATTCCAGCATATGACTGTAATTTCAGCATTAAAGTGAAAAAGACAGAAGAATCAGTAGTTCAAGACCAGCCATGTCTAATTAGCAACTTTCAGACTGACTTGGGCTTCTTGTTTTTCTATCTAAAAACAATAATGACAAAAAGAATGATTAAATAATTGAGCTGCAGAAGTATAGAAAAAAAAAAACTTCTCAGTTACTGACATTAATTCAGCAGTCATTACCACTGCACAGTAAATGTTCTAGTTGCATCTTATCTTTAATCACAGAGAAAATTTTGGCTTAAACTCCAAAGAACTACATTTGAAAACTTTCTTATTTTGAAGACATGTTTCTGTTTGATAATTCTTATTGAATTTTACTTTCTCTAGGATATCAATTGTGGTTTTTTAATTATGTTTTTGTATGCATTATTAACAATTTTCACAAATCCAATGTGTTTAAGTCACATTATAGTCTATATAAAAGTTTTCCTAAAACTTTACAGTAAAGATTCTTAGCATCTTAAAACTTGATTCCTGAAAGGATTCCTGAAATTTGTACAAAATTCACCGTAACATTAAGAAAAGTTAAAGTATATACATTTAGAAGACTGTTGAAATTCGTGGAGTAATAACAGAAAATATTGACATAGGAAACAACTTACAGAACATAACAGCAATACTGCAGGCACTAAGATCAACAATTAGTAAATGGAACTTCTTGACACTGAAAAGCTTCTCTAAGACAAAGGACGCTGTAAACAGAATGAAAATGATTTTCTTTTTTTGTTTGTTTGTTTTTTGTTTTTTTTTCAAAGTTTATTAAATTATGAAAGTTTCCATTTCCGCCAATCCTCCCAACACCCTCCCACTCCCCCCCTCCCCCTCCTCCTCGCTATCCATCCCTAAGAGCAGTCAGGGCTTCCAGCCCTGTGGGAAGTTCAAGTTCCTCCTCCCTCCCTCCAGGTCCAGGAAGGTGAGTATCCAAACAGACTGGATCCCAAAAATCCAGTATATGCAGAGGAAACAAGTCCCAGTGTCATTGTCAATGGCTTTTCAGAAAGGCTCCGGGGCCAGCCACATTCAGAGAATCCGGCCACATTCAGAAAATCTGGTTGGATCACATGCTCCTTCAGTCCCAATCCAACTGGCCTTGGTGAACTCTCATTAGATCAGTCCCCTTGTATCAGTGGGTGATCACACCTCGCGCGGTCCTGAGTTTTTTTCTTTTTTTCATGTTCTTCATCCTTCTGCTCCTCATTAGGACCATGGGGGGCTCAGTCCGGTGCTCCAATGTGGGTTTCCATCTGTATCGCCATCCATCGTCGAATGAAGGATCTATGGTGATAAGCAAAATCTTCATCAGTATGGTTATAGGCCAAGGCCGGTTCAGGCACCCTCTTCTCTGTCCAGAGAACAATCTGGGGATCTCTCCTTGGACCTGGGATCCCATTTATAATCAAGTCTCTTGTAAACCATAAAATGACTCCCTTAGTTGAGATATATTCTTCCCTGATCCCATATCCATCCTTCCTCCCTCCCTCCATCTCAGTCCCCCGAGTTTTCCCCATTCCTCACCTACTTCCTTCTCTCTAACCCTCTCCCCTTCCAACAACCCTCCCACCCCCCCCCCATGTACCCGAGGTTACCTGGGACTCATGTCTATTTCCAATCTCCAGGAGGATAAGTACATATTTTCATCAGGTTCACCTTCTTATTTAGCTTCTCTAGGATCTCGAATAATAGGCTCAAAGACCTTTAATTTTGGCTAGTGTAGTGAGGGGGTGCGGGCAGGCCTGCTTTTCATCCTGCCCAGCTCCTGCACGGCTAGCTTAGCCCCAGAAATAATAACACATATGTTGTATTCATTTAAATACTGCCTTGCCCATTATCTCTAGAGAATTAGTTATTGGCTAACTCTCACATCTTGATTAACCCATTTCTAATAATCTGTAAAGCACCACGAGGTGTGGCTTACAGGGAAAGATTCAGCATGTCTGACCTGGTGGCTGGCTCCATGGCGTCTGCCCCATTGCCCTCTTCCCAGCATTCTGTTCTGTTTACTCCGCCTACCTAATTTTCTGTACTATCAAAGGGCCAAGGCAGTCTCTTTATTGACCAATGAAAATAACACAATAGACAGATAACCCTCCTCCATCATTTCTCCTTTTTCTGTTTAAACAAAAAAGAAAGGCTTTCATTTTAACATAGTAAAATTACATATAACAAAACAGTTATCAAGCAAGAATTACAGTCACAATATTTATAACTATATCTTTATCATAATAATGGAAAACTATAACTATGACTATCCATTCTTCAATTCCATCAAAGACTCCAGAAGGATATATTACCTAAGTAAACAAGAAGTAAGCAACTTCCAAAACTCTAGAAATGACAGAGACATCTCGCTGCCTGGACAGTCACCCAAAGTTCCTCTGTATCATTGGGGCACCCCTCTTCGGCCTTCAGGCCTATAATATCCAGAGACATTTCCATGAAGCAGGAAATTTCAAAGGCAGTTCAGTCACTATCTGCTGTGTCCTGCAGAATGTCTCGCAGACTCTTTCATGAATCAGGAACCCCGAAAGATCATCTCACCTTTAGGCAAGTTCAGCAGTCCTCTCTCTGTGGGTTCTCTGTGTCCAGTTTACACAACAGTCCAGGCAAGCGCAGTTTCTTGCCCAAAATGTCTATCAAACTCCATAAGGAGCCTCTTCGATGCCCATCTTCCTCTTGAAGTAGATTAGTGCTGCCAGGAGCAGACATGTCTCATTGTCATGAAAAGCCCTAAATCATTAAAACATTAAATGCCATGTTCTGTAGTCTTTGAAAGATATGAAGAATGCCTATCTGAAATATATCTATGCACATCTAGAAAATCAAACTAACATTACTACAAGCTTGACTATTATCAATGATTATCCATTAACAACCTATATTTTTAATTATACATTACATTTTTAAATGAACTACACAATCACAATACCTCAATCAAGATCAGAAATATGTATACATATAACAAAATTGACCTTAAAATCCATGCAATGCAAATTATTCATATCTATATCATATCCCCCTTTAAATGTAAAAGAACATTTATAAACAATATTTGGGAATATGGACGTAGTTTTTTCTCTCCAAACTTCTTCCTGCTATATAGGGGCGCTGTTAATCAGGTCTTTCATGGTAAAACCTGTCTGCCAGGTTCATCTCAGTTGGCAGTTGAGTGAAGTAATTTCTTGAGGGTGTTCACAGCAACCTTTCAGGAGGACATGGTCATTCATACCATATTGGGATAGAAGCAGTCCACAGGGTCTCATCCTCTGTGAAAACAAAAGAAGGACCTCCTTTCCAAAGCATCATATTCTTAGACCCAAATTCTGAAGTCAAGGTATTTTCAAAATATCTATCTTGGATTAGTTCAGCAGCATTTATAAACAAATATCTTTTAGCAGCTGTTACTCCTTCCTCAGCATTCAAACAATTCAAAGAGAGCATAATAGCATACAGTATCAAGATTCTCTGTGTATTATCCATCTTTATGCAGCTTTATTTTAACCTCTATTTCTTTTATTTTTACTTTTACTTGTTGACACAGGTTCTCTGTGTATCTTTGTCCTGGAATAACTCTGTAGACCAGGCTGCCCTTGAACTCACAGAGATCCTTCTGTCTCTGCCTCCCCAATACTGGGCTCAAAGGTGTTTGCTACCAAACCTTGAACTCACAGAGATCCGTGTGTCTCTGCTTCCCCAGTGCTAGGATTAAAGGTGTGTGCTACCACACATTGAACTCAGAGATCTGTCTGTCTCTGCCTCCCAGGCACTGGGATTAAAGGTGTGTGCTACCACACCTTGAAGTCACAGAGGTCAACTACCTCTGTCCCTTAAAGTCTCAGAGGTCAACATACCTCTGCCTCCCAGGCATTGGGATTAAAGGTGTGTTCTACCACACCCAACTACTCTCTTTCTTTCTTTTTACTTTAAGAACTTTAACTTTTATCCTGCATATATTTTTAACATACTGTAAACCATTTAGAGGTTTTCTTCCTCTTTGAATCTCTCTTTACTGTATATCTCTCTTTTTCTGACCACGTGAGTCTAAAACCATGGCTTTGACGGCTGGATCTAGGCCATTTTGTAGCTTTCCAGCCTCATGGCAGAGGTACTGCTGAAGTCATTTTTATTGCCACAACTCTGTGGCATTTCAAGGTCCCTGCCAAGCAAGTAAACTGGAGCATTCTGCTCACAGACCACACTCAGTGGGACTGCCTGCCTAAAAGAGTCAGAGTTTGCCCGGGCAGGACAGCCCAGAAAACCGGCATTTTAAATCAGCGCAGCTTTTTTCCTGCTACGACTGAAAACCAAAAAGCATGCATTCAGCTTTTCATCAACACAGTTTAAGTGTTTCATGGCAGGACCTCTTAATAAGCTGCAGGGTTTTGCAGCTAAAGCTGAGTCAGGAAGCCTCTCTTAGATGAGAGCATTTGCTTGCCTCTAGCAAGCAGAGCAGACCCGAAAATTGCTGCTACCAAGAAAACATGCTTTACTCTATTCTTTCCCAAGCTTTCTCAGGCTTTCTGTGGATTCAGTTATCCACGTGGGCGCCATATGTAGTGAGGGGGTGTGGGCAGGCCTGATTTTCATCCTGCCCAGCTCCCGCACGGCTAGTTTAGCCCCAGAAATAATAACACATATGTTGTATTCATTTAAATACTGCCTGGCCCATTATCTCTAGAGAGTTAGTTACTGACTAACTCTCACATCTTGATTAACCCATTTCTAGTAATCTGTATAGCACCACGAGGTGTGGCTTACCGGAAAAGATTCAACATGTCTGACCTGGTGGATGGCTCCATGGCGTCTGCCACATTGCCCACTTCCCAACATTCTGTTCTGTTTACTCCATCTACCTAATTTTCTGTCCTATCAAAGGGCCAAGGCAGTCTCTTTATTGACCAATGAAAATAACACAATAGACAGATAACCCTCCTCCATCAGGCTAGAATCCACTGATGAGTGAATACATACCATATTCCTCTTTTTGGGTCTGGCTTACCTCACTCAGTAAAGCGTTTTCTATGTCCATCCATTTGCATGCAAAATTCAAGATGTCATTGTTTTTTACCGCTGAGTAAAACTCTAGTGTATATATGTTCCACACCTTCTTTAACCATTCTTCTACTGAGGGGCACCTAGGTTGTTTCCAGGTTTTGGTTATTACAAATAGTGCTGCTATGAACATATTTGAACAAATGCTTTTGTAGTATGATAGGGCATCTCTTGGGTATATTCCCAAGAGTGAAATTGCTGGGTCTTGAGGGAGGTTGACTCCCAGTTTCCTGAGAAACCGCCACACTGATTTCCACAGTGGCTGCACAAGTTTGCATTCCCACCAACAATGGATGAGAGTTCCCCTCTCTCCACATACTCTCCAGCATAGGCTATCATTGGTGTTTTTGACTTTAGCTAATCTGACCGGTGTAAAACGGTATCTCATAGTTGTTTTGATTTGCATTTCCCTGATCACTAAGGAGGTTGAGCATGACCTTAAGTGTCTTTTGGCCATTCGGAGTTCTTCTGTTGAAAGTTCTCTGTTCAGATCAGCACCCCATTTTTTAATTGGGTTAATTAGAGTTTTATTGTCTAGTTTCTTGAGCTCTTTGTATATATTGGAGATCAGGCCTTTATCTGATGAGGGGTTGGTTGAGATCTTCTCCTAGTCAGAAGGTAGCCTTTTTGTCTTACTGACGGTGTCCTTTACTTTACAGAAGCTTCTCAGTTTCAGGAGGTCCGATTTATTCATTGCTTCTCTTATTGTCTGTGCTACTGTGGTTCCACCTAGGAAGTGGTCTCCTGTGTCTATGTCTTGTAGACTACTTCCCACTTTCTCTTCTATCTGGTTCAAAGTGGTCAGACTGATGTTGAGGTCTTTAATCCATTTGGACTTGATTTTTTTGCATGGTGATAGATATGGATCTACTTTCATTCTTCTACAGGTTGACATCCAGTTATGCCAGCACCATTTGCTAAAGATGCTTTCCTTCTTCCATTGCATACCTTTAGCCCCCTTGTCGAAAATCAAGTGTTCATAGGTTTATGGGTTAATATCTGGGTCTTCTATTTGATTCCATAGGTCGACTTCTCTGTTCTTATGCCAGTACCAAGATGTTTTCAATACTGTAGCTGTGTAATAGAGTTTTAAGCCTCCAATATGTGCCTTCTCCGTTTTCTTTAAATGGGCACTTAGTGCTATGAACTTTCCTCTTAGCACTGCTTTCATTGTGTCCCATAGGTTTGAGTATGTTTGTCTTTATTTTCATTAAATTCAAGGAAGACTTTAATTTCTTTCTTTATTTCTTCCTTGACCCAGGGATGATTCAGTAGTTGACTGTTCAACTTCCACGCATTTGTAGGCTTTCTGGTGTTCGAATTGTTATTGAATTCTAACTTTATACCGTGGTGATCCGACAAGACACTGGTGGTTACTAAATTTTTTTTGTATCTGTGGAAGCTTGCTTAGTTACGGAGTATGTGTTCATTTTTTGGGAAGGTTCCATGAGCTGCGAGAAGAAGGTATATTCTTTCCTATTTGAGTGGAATGTTCTATAGATATCTGTTAAGTCCATTTGATTCATTACCTCTAGTAATTCTCTTATTTCTCTGTTGAGTTTCTGTTTGATTGACCTGTCCTTTGGTGAGAGAGGTGTATTGAAGTCTCCTACTATTAGTGTGTGTGCTTTGATGACTGCCTTGAGTTGTAAAAGTTTTTCTTTTACATCAGTGGGTGCTTTTATATTAGGGGCATAGATATTCAGGATTGAGACTTCCTCCTGATTAATTGTTCCTGTTATGAGTATGAAATGTCCATCTCCATCTCTTCTGATTGATTTTAGCTTTAAGTCAATTTTTTTAGATATTAGAATGGCCACACCAGCTTGTTTCTTAGGTCTGTTTGCTTGGAAAACCTTTTCCCAACCTTTTACTCTGAGTAGATGTCTATCTTTGTGTTTGAGGTGTGTTTCTTGTAAACAGTAGAATGTTGGATCCTGTTTTCCAATCTCTTAGTCTGTGCCTTTTTATAGGTTAGTTGAGTCCATTAATATTAACTGATTTTAATGAAAAGTGGTTGTTGATTCCGGTTATTACTTTTTGTGTGTGTGTGTGTAGTAGAGTTTGTGTGTTTCTCTTCTTTGAGTTGTGGTTGTGAAGGGTCGCTAGATGTCTGTTTTATTGTAGGTAGTGATGGCAATGTTGGATTCCTTGGGTTGCGATTTTCCTTCTATTACTTTCTGTAAGGCTGGATTTGTGGCTACGAATTGTTTAAATTTATTTTTATCCTGGAATATTTTGTTTTCTCCGTTGATAGTGAACGATAGTTTGGCTGGGTATAGTAGTCTGGGCTTGCATCCATGGTCTCTTAGTTTCTGCAGTACCTCTATCCAGGATCTTCTGGCTTTCATGGTTTCCATAGAGAAGTCCGGTGTAAGCCTGATAGGTTTACCTTTATAAGTTACTTGACCTTTTTCCTTTGCAGCTCTTAATATTCTTTCTTTAATCTGTATGTTTTGTGTTTTGATTGTTATATGGCGAGGGGATGTTTTTTTCTGATCCAGTCTATTCGGTGTTCTGTATGCTTCTTGAACCTTCATAGGAATATTGTTCTTTAGATTGGGAAAGTTTTCTTCTATAATTTTGTTGAATATATTTTCTGGGTCTTTGATCTGTCGTTCTTCTCCTTCTTCAATCCCTATTATTCTTAGATTTGGTTTTTTTATTGTGTCCCACAATTCCTGAATGTTTTGTGATGACAATTTGTTGTATTTGCTGTTTTCTTTGGTCAGAGCGTTTAATTTCTCTATGGTGTCCTCAGAGTCTGAGATTCTTTCTTCTATCTCTTCTATTCTGTTGGTTATGCTTGTTCCTGAAGTCTCTGTTCATTTACCTAGATTTTCCATAGCCAGCCTGTCCTCGGTTTGTGATTTCTTCATTGACTCCATTTCAGTTTTCAAATCTTGAACTGTTTCCATTACCTGTTTGATTGTTTTTTCTTGGTTTTCCAGAATTTCATTTATGGATTTACTCATTTTTTCAAACTTTTTGGTATATTTCTCTTCCATTTCTTTTACTCATTTCCTCAATCTTTTTGTTATACTTATCTTCAATTTCTTTAAGGCAGGTTTTCACCTCCTGTTTAAGTTCCTCTATTATTTTCATATAGATCCGCTTAGAGTCGATTTCTTCTATTTCTTCTGGAGTAGGGTGTTCAGTTCTTTTCATTTCGTGCTCCCTGGATTCTGGAGAAGTCATGTTGCCTTTCAGGTTGTTGGAGGAATTCTTGCATTGGCACCTGCCCATCTCCACCTCTCTGGATGAAACTCCTCCGCAATCTCTGGATAGAGCTCCTCAGCACTGCAGTTGGAATAGCTGGTCTTCCCAGGGTCCAGGGGACCAGAGTGCAGCGGCAGTGGGGGCAGGGAGTGGTCCAGTGAAACAAGGAAGACCCTGCCGCAGAAGCTGAGGGGGGAGGATCTGTGCTCTCTTCCCGGGCTGGCCGCCCAGGCTAGCACCTACTCACCTCTCCGGGTAGAACTCCTCGGCACTGCTACAGGGGTAGTTGGTCTTCCCAGGGCCCAGGAGACAAGAGTGCAGGGCAGTGGGGGCAGGGTGGAGTCACTAACAAAAGCTTTTTTTATTTGTTTTATTAAAAATTTCTACCTCCTCCCCTCCTGCCACTTCCCTCTCTTACCCTCCCCCACTTCCCCTCCCCCTCCTTCTCCAGGCCAAAGAGCAGTCAGGGTTTCCTATCCTATGGGAAGTCCAAGGTCCTCCCCATTCCCCCCAGGTCCTGGAAAGTGAACATCCAAACAGACAAGGCTCCCATAAATACCATCCGTGCAGTAGAATCAAAGCTCAGCGCCATTGTCCTTGGCTTCTCAGTCAGCCTCCACCATCAGCCACATTCAGAGAATCCTATGCTCAATCTCCTTAGCGATCAGGGAAATGCAAAATAAAACAATTCTGAGATACCATCTTACACCTGTCAGGATGGCTAAAATCAAAAGCAACAATGATAGCCTATGCAGGAGAGGATGTGAAGTGAGGATCCATTGTTGGTGGTAATGCAAACTTGTGCAACAACTTTGGTAATCAGTGTTGCCGTTTCTCAGGAAACTGGGAGTCAACCTACCTCAGGACCCAGCAATTCCACTGTTGGGAATATACCCAAGAGATGCTCAATCATACAATACAAGATTTTCAATAAACCCACAGCAGAAAGAGGACTAATATCATAAATAAAGAAAGAACTCAAAAAACTAGATATCAACAAACTAAATAATCCAAGTAAAATAGGGTACAAATCTAAGCAGAAAATTCTCAACAGAGAAAATTCAAATGTCTGAGTAATTCTTAAAGAAATTTTTAGCATCCTTAACCACCAGGGAAATGCAAGTCAAAATAACATTGAGAGTTTATCTTACTCATGTCAAAATGGGTAAGAAAACAAAACACAAATGGTATCACATGCTGGTGATAATGTGGAGGAATGGGAATATTCTTCCATTTCTGTTGAGAAAGCATACTTAGCATACTTACACAGCCATTTTGGAAATCAATGTTCATTTTCTCAAAAATTGGAAATCAATATATTTCAAAACCAAACTATTCCACTCCTGGTCATATACCCAAAGGATGCTCCATCTTACCACAAGGACACTTGTACAACTAAGCTCATAAAAGCTTTATTCATGATATCCAGAAACTGGGATGTCTCCCAAACTTGATGCATGGGGAAGACAATGGTCCTACCTCAATATGATATGCCAGGTTTTGTTGACTCTCATGGGACGACCTGCCTCTTTCCTAATGAAGGAGGAGTAGAAGAGGAGAGATGGACTGGAGGTGGGAAGAGGAAAAGGAAGGAGAGAAGTTGTAGTGGCATTTCACTTGCATTTTAATAAATAATACTTGCCTGAAGACAAGAGAGTAAAACAGCCCACTGGTCAGCCTTCCAGACCGGGCCCACATCTTTAATTACAGTAGAAACAAATGTCTGTCATAGGAATTGGGATTTGCATGCCTTTAGTTCCAGTGGGGCACACCTTTAATCCCAGAACTAGAGAGGATTATAAAATGGGATCACATAGTTCTCATTGTTAGTTCCATTCTGAGATTCCTGAAGGCAAGATCACCATTTTGGACTAAGGTCAAGGTAAGAATCAGTGGCTGCCTGCTTTGCTTTTCTGATCTTCAGGTTGAACTCCAATATCTGACTCTGTGTTTTTATTAATCATGCTACAAGAAGGGAGGGGAAACTGTGCTTGGTATATAAAATACATGAAAAAATTAACTAAAATAGAAAAGAAATACAAATATATCGGTCTATTGGGGCCTTTCTCATTAAAACCACCACACATAAACACACAGAGATACAAATAAAAATAAATTAAAATTTATTAGAATGAACATTGAAAATAAATTTGGTAATAGTGAGAGAGTAGATCAACAGTTTCTTAGGACAAGTAACAGTAACAAGACAGATTCCAATAGGTTTACTAGCACACACTGATTATCCCAGTACTTGGAAGTCTGTGAAGTTTTTTTAGTATAAAATTGCTTATTCCAAGAAACACAGAAGTAGAAATAAACAGGACAGTCTGTTTATAAAGACTAGTTTAAGACGAGTCAGATTATGAATGGTCACTATTCTGGCTCTACGATATTCCATCTGATGTTAAATGAAAAAAGACAGACATTTAGTGACTAAGCAAAGTAGAACTAAAGTACAAGTAAGATGCAACAAGTAATAATAATAATAAATATAACACAAAGAAATGTGAAATCACAAAAGAAACAAATTATTAGGCTGATATCATGGACAATTACTGATGAAGAAATCATTATTCTAAACTGTGAAGTTTAAAGGGGATACAGTGATGGATAGCCAAGAAAGTCATTTAATGAACTAGGTCCAATGTATTTGTAAAGATGTTTATAAAAATGACTGATTTTTGTAAAATGCATCTCTTGTACATTATTGGTGATTTTGCAAAATTATATAACTGCTATTCAATCCATTATAACAGTTTCCCAAATATTGGAAATTGTTCTTCTGAGACTATTTTCAAAAAAGTTGAAATGAGGAATTCATATTGGACAGGGACTGAATGAACATGTAATCAAACTGGACTCTCTGAATGTGGCTGAAAATGGGGGCTGACTGAGAAGCCATTGATAAAGGCACTGGGACTTGTTTCGACTACATGTACTGGCTTTTTCGGACCCTAGTCTATTTGTCTATTTGGATGTAAAGCTTTCTAGGACTGAATGTGGTGAGGGGGGTTTGGACTTCCCACAGGGCAGAGTTCTCTGCCCTCTCTTAATGAGGGAGGGAGAGGGAGGAGGGGTTGTGAAGGAGCGAGAGGGGAATGGGAGGAGGGGAGGAATTGTAAATTTTTTGAATAGGAAAATAAAAAAAGAAGCCTCCTAGGATACAGTAGTGAGATCCTGTTTCAAAATAAACAAATAATTAGCTAGAAAGTGTTCCATTGATGGGTCTTCAAAAAGAGCTTAAACATGTAGACTGAACTGTTACTTACTTTTAAAGAGAAACACCTCGATAATGCATATTTTATGTATTTTTAAGTAATTTCTCTAAATTAAATTAATCAGTTGTGAAAGAACATATTTTATGTCTTGCTGTTTACATTAGAAATATTGAATAGACACATTCACAGAGATCATATCTGGTAACCACCAGAAACTAAGAAAAAAAAGCCATAATGAGTTACTCTCTAATGGTTGAATAACTTGTAAAAAAAATACTTTTAGGTTGATAATGGGCAGTCAAAGCTACATTGTGAGATCTTGTCTCAAGCCAACAACGAAAAAAAATCCAAGGTTAGTAAAAAAGAATAAAACACACTTTTAATCTCAACTCTTGGGAGCAGCCAGTGCTATAGAGTGAAACCATGTTTCTAACAAACAAAAAGGAAAAAAAAAGAAAAATATAAGGGGAATAATAGAACAACAAAGTAAAGGTAGTTAATGCTACATAATTTTACTTTTATGTTATTCTTATGGACTCTCAAGATAGCCCAGTAAGTATAATCCTTTATACAGAGAATAGCCAGTTTGAGATAGATCCATGAATTCCATAAGATGGCAAGATATAATGGACTGTCAAGAGTAACCTCAGGCCCCTATATCTGTTTAAGACATGCATACACACACACACACACACACACACACAATATCACATATTCTAAAATATTTAATGCATTAACATTTTAAAGGCTAGATTTTGAAATATTCTTTAGTATGCAAATTTTGATTTGTTAAATGGTGATACTTCATTATATTTATAACATGTGTTATGGTTCAGTATGCATCCATAATACTGGCATTCCTCTATTAGTTCCCAAAGAACATTCATTTCCATAAAGAAGAAAGGTAGAGGAGCTAAGATTCATATCACACCAATTGTAGTGGAAAAAGTGTCATTGACAACACAATCCCCATCTGCTGTGTCAATCTGTCAACTGTGGCACAAATAGCAACAGCTATTTAGAGGATCTAAGAAGCACAGTGATTGAGTACAAGCACAGCATGCTTAATTAATCCATGTCCCCATGGCAAAATGAGAGATGTGTTATAGCAAGATGAAACTGAAAACAAACATTGTATCATTATATGGGTTTGAAACTAGTACTGGCACGTATACTTTGTGTACTTTTGAAACTAAAATGCAAACAATCCTTGATGTGTAACTAGGCATTTAGAAGTTAAATGTGACATTTATATATTAATTTGGATAATAATTATAGGAAAATTGAAAATGACTTTTAAGTAAAATGAGGTTGTATGAGGCAATAGAGAAATCTGCAACTAGGGAAATTCCCAGGAATTCCCAAAGATGACCCCAGTTAAGATTCAAAGCAATAGTGGAGGGGGAACCTGCCCTTCCCCTGTAATCAGATTGATGACTACATTTATTGTCGTCATAGAAACTTCACACATCAACTGACAGAAGCAGATGCAGAGATCCACAGCTAGCACTTGTCCAAGCTCCCAGAGTCTAGTGGAAGAGAGGAAAGAGAGATATTATGAGCAAAGTTGTCAAGAACAAGATGGAGATACCTACAAAAACAGTTGACCTGAGCTAGTGGCAGCTCACTGACTTTGAACTGACAGCCCGGAAAATTACAAAGGCCCAAACTAAACAATCTGAATGTGGATGATAGTTTGTGGCTAGGGCAGTTTGTGGGGTCACTGGCGGTGGAAATAGAATTGGTCCCTGGCTTTTTCAAGTTGATTCTCTTTGAAGGGATACCTTGATCAACCTAGATATAGGGAGGAGGGCCTTGCTCCTGCCTCAATGTGATGAATCAGACTTTGCTTATTCCCCATGGGAAGTTTTACCCTCTCCGATGAGTGAATGGGGATGGGGTGTATGGAAGATGTGGCATGTTGGAGGAGGGAAAGGAGACGGAACTGGGATTGGTATGTAAAGTGAGAAAAGATTGCTTTAAAAGGTAGAAAAAAAAACAATCAACTTGAGCCAAAATACACTTCTTATACGTCTGCAAATCTTTGTATAATGAAATTAATATTAAAAGTAAATGAAAACAAATAATTATATAAATAAGTAGAAAACTTCAAGTCTAGGACCCATAAAGCAAAACACAACATAAAAAGATTCTAAGGGAATTTTGTTATATAGCACCAGATGTGTGTATTCATTTCTTAGTATACAATTTGTATCAGTGTATTTACTGATATGCCAGCTATGCTTTTGTGTATTTATGAAAATTTCTATATTTTAAATTTGAAGTATCCTCATAAAATTGTCACATTTTACAGACCTGGCTGCAATCTAATAATCTTTTATGAAATGATTGAATCCTACGATCTCTGTTCTAATTAATGGATTAATCCCTTGATTATTTATTACATTCTTTACTATTGAAATGAGAAGGCAGTAAAATGCTTGAAGTGGAAATAAGTAGCTACGTCCCTGCTTTGCAAGGACAGAACTTATCTTCCTTCCCTCTTTTCTCTGATTCCTGAAAACTATTAGGAGAACAACTCTGTTTCACCCTGCTCTTCTGTATAATAATACACTTTCTCAAATGAGCAAGAAACAATGGATTTGGAAGCATGAAACTGAGCCAAAATAAAATTTTTAAAATTACCCTTTCAAATTGTTTCTCTCAGATATTTATCAAATGTATGAAAACATACCAATGAAACTTCCTACTAAAAAGCAAAGCCACTGTTAGAAGATGAAAATAGTCATCTCAAATGTTGAGTTGATTTTAACAGTTTACTTCTGAATATGTGCCAGTCTCTTTTTGCATTTTCCTTTTTGTACTTGATTTTTACATTTTTCTTTTTTCTTTTTCTTGATCTTTTGAGACAGGGTTTCTCTGTGTTGCTTTGGAGCCTATCATGGAACTAGCTCTTGTAGTCTATGTCGGTCTCGTACTCACAGAGATTCATCTGCCTCTGCATCATTAGTGCTGGGATTAAAGGCATGCTCCACAATCACCCGGCTCCTTTTCTTTCTTATTTATACATATTCCATTTGTGGCAGACTAATGTATTCTCTTACCTTCTTTTTATTTTTATTTCTCTATTTTTTATAATAATTTTTAAAAAATTATTTAAGGAACATTGAACGTCTTAGTTACTTTTCTATTGCTGTTGTGAAACACCATAACCAGGACATTATATATAGGGAAAATTTTTATTTTGGGATTGTAATTCCAGAGGGTTAGGGTCTATGATAGTTGAGTGGCTGTAGATGTTAGCAGGTTCCAGGACCAACAGTTGAAAATTGACATCTTGATCTTCTTTCAAGAGGTATTCAAATCCTAAGTCAATTTTTGAATGGGTTTTTAATATCTCTGAGTCTTTTTTTGTCTTTAATATATATTGGATATAAATCCCCTGTCATATGTAATACTCGACTCTTTTATGTTATTTATAATATTTATTAATTTATTCATGTTGAACTAAATCTGCATCTCTTGAATAAACTCAACCCCAGTGAATTATCTTTTCTATATGTACTTAAATTTAGTTCGAAAGTATTCTGTTGAGAATTTTTGCGTCTATATTTACTGAGAAGACTAATCTGAAATTTCTTTTATCTTGTTTTCAGTTCATGTTTTTCTGTCTTTGATATAAGTTTAAAATTAATTTCATAAAAAGAGTTTGATAATGTTTTTTCATATTGTCTTGTGGAATAATTTGAGAAACACTGGTATTAATTCTTTGAATGCCTGATAGTATTCATTATTGAATCCATCTTGGTTTGAACATTATTTTAATTTTGGCGAATTTTCATTACTATTTCATTCTTATTTCAATTGTTTATTTCAACTTGGTTGAATTTCAGTAAATCAAATGCGTCTAACAGTTTATCCATTTCTTTCAGCTGCATCTAATTAATAAACATATGTTTTTAACCTAAGATTTAATTTTTAAAAAAGTATCACCCCATCAATGTCATAACTCCATTTTAGTTTGGGACTTCTTTATCTTATTATTTTTCCCAAGACAGGGTTTCTCTGTGTATCAATCCTGACTGTCCTGGAACTTGCTTTGAAGACCAGGCTGGCCTCAAACTCACTGAGATCCGTGGGCCTCTGGAATCCAAGTGCTGCTATTAAAGGCATACACCAGCCCTGCCTGGCAGGGCTTCTCTACTTTTATGTTAGGTAGTTTGACTAAAGCTTCACCCATCCTATCTTTTAAAGAACCAACTATTTGTGTATCTTATTCTCTGTGTTCTTTTTTTGTTTCCAATTGATTTATGTCTGCCAGATATTAATGATTTCTTTCTATCTACTGAGTTGTGTTCTGCCTTGTTCTTTTTGAAGAGCTATGAGATATATCATGCATTTATGCATTTCAAATTTCTCTTATTTCCTAATTTAGTATTTATACCTATAAACCTCTCTATTAATAATGCTTGAATGAATTCCTTAGCCTTTGCTATATTGCATTTTAAATTTTTTATTCATATTTTTATTGAAAAAAATTTCACATACCATATTCTGAACATGATTTCCTTCCCCAAACTCCTATTTTATTTCAATTGTACATAGTTTCTAGATAAGTTGGCATGTCAGTTGGTTAAAGTGGGACATTGAAGTTATCCAATAATATTGTGCTGGGGTTTACTTTTGACTACATATCTGCTAGTATTTGTTTTACCAAAGTGGGTACACCATGGCTCAGAAAACAAGTATTTAGAATGATCATGTTCTCTAAACATATTGCTTTCTCAATTAATATGAACTGGCTCTTCTTTTAAAAAACTTTTCACATTAACTCTGGTATAAATTCTGTTATCTGATATTACAATAGCAGTGTTTGCTTATTTCCTGGGTCCATTTCCTAAGAATACTTTTCCCATCCTTTTATCCTAATATAACATTTCTATTTATTTATTTATTTGTCTGTTTATTTGTTTATTTGTTTTTATTTATTTGATGTAAAGTGTAATTCTTAGAACAAACAATAAGAGGGTTTTTGCTTCTTGAGTCAACACTTTTGGTTGTATAACTGAGACCATAAATATTTAGGATTGTTATTTAAAGATGTGCTCAGATTCCTGGAATTTTGTTGATTTTGTATTATTTAGCTTTTTTTTATTAGTTTCATCCTTTATTAGAGTGGTTTGTTTCCTGTGTTTGTCAACTCTTTTTGGGATTTGAACAATCCTTTCATGGAGTTTACCTAAGATCATTGAATAACACAAATATTTACATTATGATTCATGACAGTGACAAAATTACAAGTATGAAGTAGCTTCAAAAAGTTGTGGGTCACCATAACATGAGAAACTGTATTAAAGTGTTTCAGTACTAGAGAGACTAAGAACCACTCACTTCTTGCTTAACTTGTTATTTTAGTATAGTTTATTCTTTCCTTGCCTTATTAGTTGATTCATTTTTTTTATTCACTCTAAAGAATTTTTCAAGTGTCTTTTTTTAGAGCTGGGAGAGTAGTTATAATTCCTTTAGTCTACTTTTAGCATAGAAAAACTTCATTTTTATTCTTTCAATTCTGACAGAGAGTTTTTCTGGGTAAGAAGTCAGGGTAGGCAGTTGCTTTCTTTCAGAACTTGAATGCATTGTTCCAAGCCCTTCTGACTTCTGAGGTGCCAGTTGAATAAACTGATGTCATTCTCATGAGCCTATCTTAATAAATGATTTGATATTCCCTTCTTGCAACTTTAAATATAATCTCTTTGTTCTGTGCATTTAGTATTTTGGTTATAATATAATTAAGGATGAATCTTCTCTGGTCTTCTCTGTTTGGTTTCTTTAATGACTCCTGTGGCTCTATAGCTATCACTTTTCTTAACTGTGGAAAACTTTTTGCTATAACTATTTGAAAATTTTTTATGTCCTTGGAACAAGATTCTTTTGTTTCTTTGTTTATAAACTATAGGGTTCATCCTTTTAGAGAGTCTTATAATTTTTTGGGTTCTCATTGGTATTTACTTTTATTTTCCTTTTGTCTTTGTTGGATTATTTTAGTTCAGATAATATATTCTTGATTCATCCTATGGCTGAGAACTTTTAAAGCTTTATAAATTTGATTTAGAATCATTTTTATTTCTGACATTTTCTTCAATAATTTTATCTCTTTTTAAAGATTCTCTGTCTTATTATATAATGTCTTCATTATTTGATGCATCTGTTTGTGTTCTTGAACATACTTATAATCCTTACTGATTTACTATGTATTTTAGTTGCCCAAACTGGCTTTTGGATATAGTCAGACTGATGAATATCTTAAATATAACCATAGAACCTTCATGAAGCAACTGACAGAAACAGAGGCAGAGACCTGCATCTGTGCACTGGAATGATCTCCAAAAGTACAGTTGATGAGTGGAAGGAGTGAGAATGTAAGCAAAGAGGTAAAGACCATGAGGGGTACACCTATGCAAGCAGTTTACCTGAGCTAATGGGAGCTCAACAGCTCCAGCCAGACAGGGAAGGAAACAGCATAGGTCCTGAATTTATCCCTACTGCTTGTACTGCCTAATTTGGGTCCTATTGTTTTTGGATGGATGCCTTGCTCAGCCTAGATATAGTAGAGAGGGCCGTGTACCTTCCCCAAAGCAATGTTCCCTACCCTCTCCAAGTGAATGGGGGTGGGGTGGAGGGGTAGGTGGAGAGAATGGAAGAAGGTGAGAGAGTGAGAATTGGGACTGGTATGTAAAATAAAAAAAAACACAGTTTATCTTCTTTATAAAAAAATAAATTACATAAAAATAAATATTTTAGTTAATTTTTCATCATTCTCTATGCTTTATTAGTTTTTTGAAAATATTGTACAATGTTTTGGTTATATTTACCTTTTTTCCCCAACTTTTCCCAGACTAAACACCATTCCTTACTAGAGCCCTTTCTGACATTTTTTTTTTAAACCTCACCAAACACATTTTGTCCTGCCCATATACTCATGGAGATGTAGCTTTCCACTGGAGCTTTATCAACCTATCAGGGGTCATACTCTTAAAGAAAACTAATCCTCCCTATTCTAGCAGCTATCAGTTTCTAAACTACTTATCTGGGGGTGAAACTTTGTATCCACTACCTCTGTTCAGGTTTTACTTTTATCTGCCTTGAGCTTTTCCTGGTCTGATAAATGCTGTCCAACTCTGTGAGTTCTTATTACAATGACCTGACTGTGGATGGGAAGAACTGCTTTGTTAAAAATCATTTACTCTTTAATATCTCCTTTGTACTTTTCCTTCCCCTTATTCCATAAATTTCCCTGAGTTTTTGGAGGTGAAGGTACAATATACATGTTCCCTTTAGATCTGAAATCTATTATGTCCTAAACTCTGGCCAGTCGTGGATCTATGTATCATTCACAGATGCTGAAAAGAAGCTTCTTTAAAGAGAGTTGAGAGGAGCTCTAGTACACACATATGCTATAAGCTATTAGTTTTCAGTTTAATGTTTTGTCCACTTAGATTTTTTTTCCTCTGAAGATTTATAACCTGAATAGTTACAGGTTCTTGGCCACATTTGTTGTATAAAGTATGGCTTTAGTCATGTGTTGGTTTCAAATCTAATCGTAAGACGAATAGTTACTTTATAACATTGATGCCACTATTGCATCAATGGGCATAACTTGTCATGCTGGTCATTATTGTAGCTCATAGAATTCAAAGCTGGGTAGCATTAATGATTGCTTTTCTCCTCAAAAAGAATACATAGCACCTTACAGCACTGTGAAATCTCACCAAAATGACAGATTCTTTCATGTTGTTTTCAGCATTCTATCTCCATGTTGTATAATTCAAGTATGTATTGTCCTTAGTAGATGGATCCAATCATCAAAGGGTAGAGGGTAAAAGAGAGCTGTGTGCATGAATAGTACATGTGAGCCATTAGGTCTGAGCTGCCTCAGTGTTACCTGGGATTTAACTTGTGTGACAAGGGCAGCAATATGTATTTCCTGATAATTTTCTCTTACCCATACACTCTTATGAAACCTCTTATGTTTATGTAGGTATGGTGTATGTGAGATACAGCACATCCTTAGAAATACTGCTGTTCTCTTCTGAAAAACTTTATTAAGAAGGCAATATACTCTCAGTTTTTAGGAATAGTTTTATAAAGTAGAAAGGTATTAGTTTATAATCTCTCTCAGTACAGAATATATTTCTTCATTAAATAGCCATGAAGGTTAATGAGAATTCATCTGAAAATCTTTCTTTTGTTAACATTAAAACATTATAGTTGAGCCTTGTTTGGGGATTGCCACAAACTTTTTTTTCAAAAAATATTCTACTTTTGTTTTTCTCATAAAAAATCACTTTTTAAGAATACTTACTAATTTTTTTTGGTCATGTTCTCTTTTAATTGTTTTTCATTTTTAATTTATTTTTTAAAGAAAACAATCTTTTTTCATTATACATACCAATCCAAGTTTTTACTCTTTCCCCTCCTCCCATTTCCTCCAAATACCCTCCCACTCCATGCCCATTCAATTTTCAGAGAGGGTAAGGTACATTGCTTTGGGGAAGATCCAAGGCCCTCCCTAATATATCTAGACTGAGCAAGGTGTCATCAAATGAGAACAGGTTCCCAAAAGCCAGTACAAGCAGTACAGATAAATCCTGGTGCCACTGTCAGTGGCCTGTCAGTCGTCTCAACACAGGCAACTCTCAAACTCTTTAACAATGATAACTTGGTTCTATGCTTGTTCCTTTCCAGTCCAGCTAGAATTGGTGAGCTCCTATTAGCTCAGGTAGACTGTTGTGGTGGGTGTACCCATCATGGTCTTGACCTCTTTTCTCATATTCTCATTCCTCTCACTCTTCAACTGGACTTCAGGAACTCAGTCCAATACTCTGATGCAGCTCTCTGCCTCTGTTTCCTTCAGTTGCTGAAGATTCTATAGTGGTATTTAAGACACTCATCAGTTGTTCTATGGGGAATTCTATTGCTTAGGGTCTTAGCTTGTGTCATCCTTGTAGATTCCAGGAAATTTTTCTAGAGCCAGGTTTCTGCTAACCCTATAATGGCTCCCCCAATCAAGATATCTCTTTCTTTGCTCTCATCTCTATCCTTCCTTCTTCTCAACTATTTCACTCCCTCAAGTTCTCCTAACCCCTTCATTTCTCCCCTTCCCTTCCCTCCTCACCCTGATGCTCCCAAATTTGTCAGATGATCTTGTCTGTTTCTACTTTTCAGGTGGATCTATATGGTTTTCTTTCTATTCATCTTATTACTTAGCTTCTCAATCATCATGAACTATTGACTCAATATGTCTTGCTTATAGTTAGTATCCACTTATAAATTAATCCATTCCATATTTATCCTTTTGAGTTTGAGTTACCTCACTCAGGATAGTGTTTTCTATTTTCATTCATTTGCATGCAAATACAAGTTGTCATTGTTTTTTATTGCTGAGTAGTACTCTAATGTGTAAATGAGCCACAATTTCTTTATCCATTCTTCAGTTGAGGAACATTTAGGTAGTTTCCAGGTTCTGGCTTTTACAAATAATGATGATAATGAACATAGTTGAACGAATGCTTTTGTAGCATGATTGAGCATCTTTTGGATTTATGCTCAAGAGTGGTATTGCTCAATCCTGAAGTAGGTTGATTCCCAAATTTCTGAGAAACTGCCATACTGATTTTCTAAGTGGTTGTACAAGTTCAAATTCTTACTAGCAATGGATGACTGTTCCCTTTTGGATGAAATGCTGCTTGTTGGTTCCTGGCTGCCTGATTAGCTTAGATCCAAAATAATCACACAGAAACATATTAATTAAATCACTCCTTGGCCATTTAGCACTAGCTTCTTATTGGCTAACTCTAACATATTAATTTAACCCATTTCTATTCATCTGTATTTCACCATGAGGTTGTGGCCTACCAACAAAGTTTCAGCACATCTATCTCCAGTTGCACCATGGCTTCTTTCTGACTCTACACTTTTTCCTCCCAGCATTCAGTTTAGTTTTCCCCACCTACCTAAGTTTTGCCCTATCAACAAGTCAAGATCGTTTCTTTACTCAGTAACAAATATAAACAATGCATAGACAGAAGGACATCCCACAACATTTCTCCTTTTCTGTTTACATAAAAAGGATGGCTGTAACATTAACATAGTAAAATTACATATAACAAAACTAGTATCAAAGAAGAACTACAGTTACTATATATATATATGTATATGTGTATATATATATAATCTTTTATCATAATTAAAGAAAGCTATAACTATAATCGTTTATTCTTCAACTCCATCAAAGACTCTTGAATAATATATTACCTAAATAAACAGGAAGTACATTGTAAGCAACCTTAAAAACTCTAGAATTGACAGAGACATCTTGCTGCCCAGAAAGTCTCCAAAAGTTCAATCTTCAGCCTTCAGGCCCATAGTGTCCAGCAGAGTTTTCTATGAAGCAAGAAATTTCAAAGTCAGTTCCATCTGTACTGACAGTTTGTCAGTCATTTTCTTCCATATCCTGCAGGATGTCTGGCCACATATTTTATAAAGCAGAAACCCCTAAGGATAATCTCAAATTTAGGCAAGTTCAGCAGTCATTTTTCTGCAGAACCTTCATGTCCAGTTAATGAAGCAGTACTGGAAAGAGCAGTTTCTTTCCCAAAGGGTCAACCAACTCTATAAGGAGCCTTTTCGATGCCTATCATCTTCTTTAAGTCGCTTGGAGTTGTCAGGAAAGGGTGTGTCTCACTGTCATGAAAAGTCTTAAGTTTGTAAACAATTTAAATGTCTTATTCTGAAGGTCTCTGAAAGAAGTGAAGAATACCAATCTAAATAAAATATATTTCTATACATTTAGAAAAATCTAACTAGCATGACTACTTGCTTGACTAGTATAGATATCTCTCTATTAAGCTATATTTCTTAATTATACATTGCATTTTTAAAATGAACTACATAATCCTAATAATTTAATCAAGAACAGAAATATACATATAAAAAATCTATCTTACATTTGTATCAGTAAACCAAAATCTATACCAATGCAAATCTCTATAACATATCCCTGTTTAAATGTAGACACACATTTATAGACAATATTTGGGAATAAGGATGTAGTTTTATTCAAACTGTTTCCTGCTCTTTTGGGGGGTGTAGTAATTTTGGGGGTGTTCACAGTGACTTTCTGAGGGTCTTTTCTCATCAAACCACACCAGTCTGGAAGCAAGACACAGTTTTTTATTCTCTGTGGAAACAAGACAAGAACCTCTTTTGCAAAGCAACATATCGTTTGAATCAAATTCTGAAGTCAAGATACCTTCATAATATGCATATTGGTTTAGCTTATCAGCCCATAAAATCAAATGTCTCTCTGTACTTAGCTTCTTCACAGTCAAAAAAATTTCAAAGACAGAATAATATACACAATCTAAACTCTCTGTGAATTTTTCATTTTTAATTTGCTTATTTTTCTTTACTCATTTTAATCTATGACTATCTGTACTCTGTTTCTTTAGAGACTATCGTTTTTTAAAGAATTAATTTTGTTTCATGACTCTCTATACTCATTTTCTTTTCTCTTCCAAGCCTATGTACACTTATCCAACACTATGACACATTTGAATTTGTCTGTATTGCAAATCTTTACTTCTTTACTGTCCAGGAGTGCTTGTTAAAATGCTAAGTGCTTCTTAAAACTTAAGCTGTGCCATTACTAGGGTATATATGGTACATTCTGCTTACCCTGCCCAGTCCAGCATGGAAGAGCCAATTGTTCTTCTGAGCCACACACACTGCCACACATTCTGGCACACAGCTTATCCATATTGCCATCAAGCAAGCCACAGTACACTGTTCACAAACCCCATCCAAATGGTCGGTCTCCAGAAAGAGTCAGAGTTCACGCTGGCAGCATAGCCCATGACCAGAAAACTGCCAGTTTGGAACCACATGACTGCATCGCCGAATCATTAAGACCTCTGTCAAAGGAGCAGCGGCACACCACCGGTAAACAACAAGAAGCTTTGTTAAACTCTATATTTTTTTGTGTCTAGAATTTTTGTTAAGCTCTCTCAGGTTTTTTAAGTGGATTTTAGTTGGCCATGCTGGTGCCAATTTAATGGATTAAATGTCATTTGTTGGTTCCTGGTCACTTGGCTATCTTAGATCCCAAATAATCACACAGAAACTGTATTAATTAAATCACTGCTTGGCACATTTGCTCTAGCTTCTTATTGGCTGTTTCTTACATATTATTTTAACCCATTTCTATTAATCTGTATATCACCACAAGATCTTGTTCTACTACCAAAATTTCAGCATGTCTGTCTCTTGTGGCTCTATGGCTTCTCTCTGACTCTGCCCTTCTTTCTCCTAGCATTCAGTTTCATTTTCCCTAGCTACTTAAGTTCTGCCCTATCAACAAGCCAAGGCAGTTTCTTTATTCATTAGCCATTCAAAGCAACATATAGACATATAGTTCCCCTTATGTTACATACTCCCCAACATAAGCTATCATTGGTGTTTTTGATTGTACCCATTATGACAGGTGTAAGATCATAAATCAGAGTTATTTTAATTTGCATTTCTCTGATGGCTAGAGATGTTGAACATTTCCTTAAGTGTTTTTCGACCATTTGAGATTCTTCTGTTGAGAAAACTCTGTGTAGTTTTATACCCCATTTAAATCTATTTATTTAGAATTTTAATGTCTACTTTCAGGAGTTTTTTATATATTTTGGAGATCAGTTCATTGTCTGATATGGGATTGGTGAAGATCTTATTCCATTCAGTAGGCTGCCTTTAATTCTTATTAGTTATGTCCTTTGCTTTACAGAAACTTCTTAGTTTGCTTTATTGTACAGGATTATTTTGACCATTCTGGCTTTGTATAATTTGTGATTTTTTCATTAAATTTAAAAGCAGTATCTGGAGGATTAATTTTAGAAAAATCATGGAATAGTAAAAATCAAGCCCTGCTTCAAAGAAACCAAACCAAACAATATAAGACAACAAAATTGCCAGTCATAATATACCATAATCAAATAATTAGTAGTTCTGAAAAATAATATAATATTTACAATAACTAGAAAATAACTAGAAAAATATTTAAACAAGAAAGAACTATCTTCAAATGTAGTAAGAAAATTTACATATGCTTTCAGTTCCCATAGTACCAACAGTTTTGGTCTTAAATTGGTCTTAAATTGTTTCACATTGGTTCCTATAGCTTTACACCAAGATACAATAATATATATATATATATATATATTATTCCATTATTTTGTGAATTCTAATTCCTATATTGAATTTCTGAAAGACTTGTGTGTATATCTCTCTCTGGCATAATTTTTTTAGCATTTGTAATTATCGTTGCCATTATTTATAAAAGATGTAAAAAGACCTGGGTCAGATGTCTTAGTCATTAATATGCCTGTCCTACAAGTGTTCATGTATCTGGATGAGTCAGCGAATTTCTGTAAGCCCAGAGCAAAGTACAAAACATTTAAGAATTAGAATTGGTTACATTTCTAAATATTCTCAATTTATAAAATGAATGGTGTTCAAAATGATACCAGATATTGACTTACTTATACAGAGGTATACTATACATGTATAGCATCCACACACATTATAAATATGCAGTTATGTGAATATTTTTATTAAGGTTGATGTCCATGCATTTATAACTAAAAAAATCTTGTGATTAGAAGAAAAGATGAAATATTTTATACACTAAAGTTGAATTGTGGTTTGGATATAAGAAAAATTTAATGCTAGCATGTTAATATGACACCTTACCCTGTAGAAACTAAATTACCAAATGTCTTTAGTGTTGGTTAGAACAACAATATCAGTAACTCCAGGCTGAGGTTGTTTTTCATCCAGTCACAGTTGTGAAAAATCATGTCAAATAAGATTTACATGAGAGAGTTAGTTTGACAACTTCTAGTAAAGCCAAGAATAACCATGGTATTTTAATTATACTTTATAATCAAGAAGCAGGACAAAAACTGAACAGGGATATAAAATGTTGAAAGCTGTGTTAAGAAAATCAGTGTTGCTACAGTTTTCATAAAAAACTGAATGAATGTTTCATTTAGACATCTAGGTTTAGAATGATTCTAATTCTAGGTTGCAGATTTTTGTTCTTGTCTTCATTGAGGTATGTCTTATTCCTTAGTTTCTGTTTTCCTATTAGTTTCTTGGGAGAGTGTGATGATTGTTTTTCTTCTAGTATGAAGTTCTTCTGAAATTCTTAATAGAGGTGACAAGTTGGGGTACCAGATAAAATGTATTCTTGCATTGTTGGCCTACTTGCTTTTCTATCAGGCTTGGCTATTGTGTTACCAAAGAAAGTCTAATGAAGTTGGAGTCTGGGATAAGAGTATTATTGGGCAGGAAAGATGGAGGAATAGTTCTTGGTTCACTGGAGATAGGGTCAGAGAGGAGGGAGAGATTGCAGCAGTTTGTTTGCTACAGAGATTAGCATGAAATTTTTGGACTGAATTGGGATTAGAGAAGGAATCACTGAATATCCTGTTAGTCTTCATGCTATAATGACTGGAATGGCCTGTGGGTTACTTAAGAAAGACTGCTAAATTTGGTGACTGGTATAAAGTGATGAGTTGGAAGGCACATGGGGGATAAAGAGAAAGATCTGTGTATTCCACTTGGAGATGGTAGCAAGGAGGGAAACAATGCTGCTAAAGAGCTGGGTGTGCAAAATTGAGATTGAATTTAGAGAAGAATTATAAGCAAAGATCTAGCTTTCATACCTGTTTCTCTGGCCTGTGATGCTACTTTCTTCTTATGGAATATCTGCTCATGTTGGAGGCTGAGATTATGGTATGAATTTGGAGTAGGAATGTTGAAGGAAAATATCTAAGTGATCCATTGGACACTGATATCAGAGCGGTAAGGGAGATTGCAGTAGGTGGTTTGCTGTTGAACAAGGATAGAGGAATAGCAGATTGGTGAATTAGAGGAACAAATGGAAAGGAAAAAGTCTACATTTAGCCTATCTACTTACATTGTTCAAGTAATCTATATGTTCCCTGGGAATTTTTGCTGGAGTTTGGGGCTGAGATAAAACAATGAAGGGTGGAGGAGATCATTTGGAGGGGGAGATCTGTATTATTCACTTGTGATGGTTTCAGAGGGAAGAGACTGAAGCAGTAGGTCTGCTACAGAGCTAGGGTTGAGACTAAGGAATTTGGGTTTAGGGAGTGGAGGAAGATGTAAAGATCTACACTTAGTCTACCTGCTACCCTGACCTGACTGAAATAAATATTTTAAAGTGGTCAGAAAGTATGAATGCTGACAGAAATTTTTACTATTCCCTGAATTTTTAGGAAACATCTATGTGTCAATTGGATTGTTTATTGATGATTATGCTCAAAACATACTAAGAAAGAACAAGATAGTTTTACCTCTCTGGAGCATGGCAATAAGGCAAGCATGGGTATCCTCAGGTGATAAATCTTTTTAAATATGAGTAAGTTTGATGGCTAGCCACTCTCAAAGAATTGGTAGTGCTTTTCTTTTTAAACCATTTTAGTTCATAGGTGTACAAATCAAACAAAATTTCTGTAACATAAACGTCATCACTCATTGCTTCTTATGGAGAATCTTAATGCCAAGCATGTAAGATAACAGGTGAAACCAACATGTCTTGAAAATATATATACCAGGCCAACCAAAATTATATGACTTAACAGTTTAGCAATGTTCTTTCGAGTTGATAACTATCATAAAACTACTTCAAACAGCATTTCCTTGGCTTTAAAAAGTTTTTGCAAAGATTGCTTGGTGTGTGCTAGACTAGAGAACCATCCATATTTAATCTGTCTAAATTTCTAATCTAAACTGCTGATGGAACAATAAAAGAGGTGATTTTCAAAGTATTTAACTTGGCTTATGATTTCTTTCTTTCTTTTTTCTTTCTTTCTTTCTTTCTTTCTTTCTTTCTTTCTTTCTTTCTTTCTTTCTTTCTTCCTTTCTTTCTTTCTTTCTTCTTAGTGTTTCCAGTAAGTTAAACATTTCAAAATGATTTCTTTTGACATTACTTTGAAAGGTACTAGGATTTGTTGTAGTGAACAAGGGCAATCACAATCACACTCAAACTCTGAGAATGACATATGAATATAGACAATTTTTACAGTTTTCTGGAAATATTAATGTTATAGTCTGCCAATAAATTCACTAAATATTCTATTTTATTATACTTTATTATCCATTTAGCAATGAATTAAAGTATGCAAAACTCAGGAGCTACAATTCTCACTGAATACAAGTATTCAGAAGCCAAGTAAAAATCCCTGTCAAAAATGGTTTTATTTTGCATCATCTTGAAAAAAAAATCAGTTCTTTTTCATAACAAATTTACATGTAGGACAGTGGTGAAGCTGAGCATTGAAGCTGGAAACATGTTGGCATTCATGAATTAGATCTATAAGCTAATGGTATTGGTTCTTCTCCATTTGAACTTTCTATATATTTACTATGGCATTCTCATAGCATTATATGAGATTTTTTTCAAGATTTTTCTCAAAGATAATAGAGGAAGCTCAGAAGTTTTGAAACTTCATCTTAGCATTAAATGAAATCAACAAGTTAATATTTGTACCACTTTAAAAAAGAGAAAGGTCTTTCTAAGCTGAAGGAAAAGAAGAAAAGAATTTGCCCTTGATGAAGAAATAACCAGTTTAAATTAAACAAGCAAACAAGCAAAAGAACAAACACACCAGAAACATTGTTCTCGGCATCTTAGAAAAAAAATTAAAACTTAGCAATTCCTCTCAGAATAATAGAACTTAATGCAAATAGATCAATGTCAAATTATTTTAGTAATATATTAAACAATTTCCAAAGACACTTTAGAAAGATAGATTACTAAAAGGTAAGACAATATAAAATAAATAAAGAGATAGATAAATAAATAAATAAATATTATATGCAAGTAGTATTTGTTTAATATGTTTATAGCTAATTTTAAATAATAGACAATATTCTCATGGAAAATAGTATGTGTGTGCAGAAAGAGCTAAAAGAGAGACTGAGAGATAGAGAGACAGAAAGACAGCACCAGTAAGAGTTGAAGGCTTGCAAAGAAGGTAGATCAGGAACAGAATTGGAAAGAGGCTGATGTTACAGCTCTAGTTTGAAGACATTCTAGTGCAAGATTTCTATTTGCATAACACAATCTTTTTTTTTTTTTTTTTTTTTGAGACAGGGTTTCTCTGTAGTTTTTTGGTGCCTGTCCTGGAACTAGCTCTTATAGCCCAGGCTGGCCTCGAACTCACAGAGATCCGCCTGCCTCTGCCTCCCGAGTGCTGGGATTAAAGGCGTGCGCCACCACCGCCCGGCTCATAACACAATCTTTTTTCATTTAAGATTTCAATTTACTGGATTAAACTTAGTCATGTTATAGAATCTGTCCTGATTTAATGGCACCCATTCAATTAAATATAAATCTCCTCTTAAAGTATTTTTATAGAAATATATAGAAGAATCTGACTAAAGTTCTGAATAATCATGGTCGAACAAATTATTTGATGTATAGTATTTGTTTCAAGATAGTCTGTAAATCAACAAACAAATGTAAAATTAATTATACACTTGAAAGTAAGTATAACCTGTAAAACAATTAGATGATTTCTTAAAATACTGGTGATCTCACAAAAATTTCGCAGGAAGGGTTATTAAGTGCATAGCAGTCAAAAATAGAGAAATTAATATTTAATTTTAAGACAATTGCAATTGGTAATAAAATGATATAATCTAAAATTTCCAATTACTTCTAGCACCACTATCACAAAGAGTAAAACATCTATTACATTCTGTGAATTCTCTTTCTCCCCTTCTCTCACTCTGACACACACACACATACACACACATAGACACACACAAACACACAAACACACTCCTACTCTAAAACTCATACAAGTTAGGACAACATAAACAGTACTTTTCTCTCCTTAGCCCTAGATGACAAAAAGAACAACACATGTTTCTTCTCTTTTTCTTTAAAGTGTATTTATTAAATTCATGTGTATGGATAATTTATGTTTATATTTGTGCACCACATTCATATCCTATAGGAGGAAACAGAAGTATATGTTGGATCCCCTAGAACTGGAATTATAGATTAGACTGCACTGCAAGTAAAATACATTTTGGCTTATGTATCACAAACTTAATCCATTTATACACATTTTCATATATTTTTTTCCTTTTTTCCCTCCAATTTCTCCTCCTTCATCTATTAGCAACTTGTTAGCAGTATCTTTGTAACAACTGTTCAGGGGTACTTTAAGGAGAGATGAATGGCATGGGAATTTGAATTAATTCACTTCTGCCTTTGGGCCATGGTTCTACTATAGCCTTATTTTATTTCCGAATTACTATAAATAGAAGCTGTGACACTTTTAGTCATGAAACAGTAAGTTCAGGAGAATCAAGTTTATGGTGATTAGTTGTGGACCTGTATTTATTTGATTATCAAGGCTAGGCATTCTGCTTTTATTTGAGACTAATAGTCTTCAGAATGGTGTTAATCGATAAAATTTTTGATTATCAGATGATATGGCCTTTCTTTAAAATGAAGAGGAATATTTGATAATTTTCCTTATGTAAATAGGCATAAATTTCATAAGTAATTTTTTTTTCACAATGACACATCTAGGTCTGACAAATAGTGTATTTGGAACACCTGAGCTGCTTTCACTGCGTCTTGAAACTGCTTCAGAGATAGTCCTTTCCTAGAAAGTAATTTCATTGTCTTCGCAACTATTATTAAGACATAACTTTTAAATAACTAATGGGATTTTCTGCTGTTGTCTCTCCCCATAGTAATATATTACCCTTTCCAATAGGTGAAAGTTAGCAATCATTGGACTACTTTACTCAGTGACTGTACTGTACTTACAATAATTCATCTTATTTTCACTTCTGTTTTAGATACTAGGAACATTTGATCTATGATTTTTATGGTCTTTTTTGATAAGAAAGTTGCATCTAAAGGACACTAAGGGTCATTTACTACATCATCTCTGGCTGCCTTCATGTGATGTTTAAAGAGTTCAGTGCTTAGGTCAGTGACTTTTATGGCCTGAATAATTGCATCACTGGCTGTGACTTTGAGAGAGTGTTCCTTCCTGATCTCATTGGTGGATGATCTATCACAGACAAAACTTCATGTCTAGTTCCTTAATCTGATTGGAGTAACATTTTCACCAATCAAGTCTCTAAGGGCATTGTCTGAGATAGTTAATAGAAATATATGCAGAAATTTTTCTAGATTTGTTACTCAACAGAAAATGAAAATGAAAACAGACAGAAAGAAAGGGAGTTTGGGTATCTGATGGAACCACAATCAGATGATATAGTGATCTATGATGTTCTGATGGTCAAAAGGTGGTGTTTCAAAATAACTGTGGGAGAATACATATTTTTGATCCCCCACTGATCACTTGATTTAGGTTTTATTGGAAAGCAAGTGATCTCTCAGAGTTTTCTCCAAAAAAAAAAAAAAAACTTCCTGGCGGATGTTTGCAATTAATATTACTGATAGAAATTGACAAGATACTAATGAAGATGTTCCACAAAATCCATAATTTTTCATTATATTGTTTTTAGTATTTTTGTGCATGTAAAATCCATAGAGTGCTAAGTAATTTAAATAAAACTTCTATTTATTAGTAAATGCTTTTATTTTTCTTTCAAAATTTCATAATTTCTTTCAAATTTTTCATAATGACACCATTATGTTCAGAGTGGAACTGCAATATATCATCATTGAACATAGTTATTAAAGAAAAAAGTTGAGATTCAGATGGTATACGTGTTAGGAAAAATCTGGAAGAAAATGAAGGAAGGGAAACCATTATCAAAATACAATGAATGAAGGAAATCTGTTTTCAGTAAATGAAAAATAAAACAATACAAGAAAATGAAAAAAGTAGGATTCCTTATACACACATGTAACCTAAAAATGATGCATATTAATATCCCTGTTTTCTGTTTCATATGGTCAAAGTGAATATTTATATCAATTTAAAAATTTGTATCAAAGACCTAAAATGTGTATCTTTTCTGATATATTTCTATATTATGCAGAATAAATACATCATTTTAATGGTCTTTTGGGAGTTGGAACTTCATGCTAAACTTCTGGAAAAAACAGGGTATTTAATTAAAATCAAAAATAATTTTCATTATTTTATTGATCATCTTGCAATCTTTTTCCTCAATGTGGACCATACAAGGTAATGTTTAGATGAAGATACAAATATTTTTCTAATATTTTTTAATTGATGGATTTTTTCATAAGCAAATAATATAGTAGTGGTTTCCAAAATCCCTAACATACTGTTATTCCTGATATCACTATGTTTGTGTTAATTTTTTTCTGTCTTTTGAACTACTTATTTTTACAAAGGAAACTTAGGCAAAGCTAAAATGGATGCATGATCTTCACCTCATGAATGCCTTCAGTAGTTTGGCAGATTTAAGATACTCTATCAAGTTCTCCAGTTGGTCTTCTTACATGTTTAGTTCAAAGCATCTGTGACTAAATTGTTTTCTTCCAGCTCATTATGATACTTCAAGTACTTAAACAATTACAGACAATGTTATCCAAGCTAATCTTTTATACCAGATTTCTCTGCAGGCTGTTTGCAGCCATCATAAGAGAAACATTTAGTGAATTCCTGCTGAGCAATTAGGAAGAGAGAGAAAGAGTAGAGAATTTGTTACTACATTAAAACATATAGGCAGACAGCTATGCACTGAGAAAATAGCTGCATGAAAAAAGCATGTTTATCAAAACCTGTTATAACTCCATAAATCATATTTTCTTCAACTAAGAAAAATTACATGATTTGAAGTTCAGACTTTTTCTCTTCTTTTTTTATTCAATACCAAACTTTGGATGAATAAATGTATGTGTGATGGTTAGACAGGAGGATGGGCCATTCAGCACAGAGAGACAGCAGGAGCTAGTATCTATTAAGGGGTCACCTTGGAGATAGTGATGAATTGGAACAATTCAATGAGTTGTGTGCTATTGTAGACAGCCATGTCCATGAGCTCGGGAGTAATGAGCATCTGAGCAACTCTCTCTTAGCCCTCATTGCCTGCCAGTTCCAGAATTCTACGGATCACAAACTCCAGGATGGCAGTCAGGAAGATGGGTGCCACATCACTCAGCCGTGGTGCATGATTGTTCTCCCTCAGGTGGTGTTCCACTAGGCTCACATCAAAAGTGGGCACAACTCTGGGGGTGCGGGAAGGATGAGGTGATGACCCTTGATGACTACTTTGTCTGGTCCTTGGCATGATGTCCTCAGAGGCTTGTTTGGCTTCACCTAGCTGCTCTATGCTTACCTGCTGGATTCCATCTGCCAATGTATCACTCTCTGCTGGGCTGTGTATCCTAGCTACACCTCACTCCTCGCAGTCTAATCTGGGGCACCCAACTGATGACATGGGTAATGACTGCAGGCCAGTTCACTCTAGTGTTGTTGTTGTCATTTTTTCAACTTTTGCAAAGAGGATTCTTTATATCCAGAGTCCGACATTTTGTGCAGACTCATTATTCTCTATGATCTACTCTCAGTCACATATAAACTAATTCATATCTGATATCTATATCAGCAACATGTTGTCTGGTCCTTAAGTACTTTTATTCCTTATACATGATCGAGAACATTTTATTCTGAGGTAAAGAAAGAGTAGTCTAATGTGTTTGATCTCTTTGAGGGCTAACAATAGGCAGAGGACCCCACACTTTTTCTCTTCCCTTATATTTAAATTAAATTCTTTTTTTTTTCTTTTTTTTTTTTACTAAATTTTATTAAATTATAAAAGTTTCCATTTCCGCCCCCCCTCCCAACACCCTCCCACTCCCCCCACTCCCCCCCTCCTTCCCCTCCGTCCCCCAGGGCAGTCAGGGTTTCCTGCCCTGTGGGAAGCTCCAGCTCCCTCCCCCTCCCTCCAGGTCCAGGAAGGCCAGCGTCCAAACAGACTGGATCCCCAAAATCCAGCATATGCAGAGGAAACAGGTCCCAGTGTCATAGTCAATGGCTTTTCAGAAAGACCCCGGGCCAGCCACAGTCAGAGAATCCGGCCAAATTCCGAGAATCTGGCTAGATCACGTCCTCGTTCAGTCCCAGTCCGACTGGCCCTGGTAAATTCTCATCAGATCCGTTCCCTTGTATCAGTGGGTGATAGCATCCCTCGCAGTACTGATTTCGTCTTTCATGTTCCTCCTCCTTCCGCTCCCCCTCTGGACCTCGGGGGGCTCAATCCGTTGCTCCAATGTGGGCCTCCGACTGCATAGCCGTCCTTCGCCAGACGAAGGATCTATGGTGATAAGCAAAATATACATCAGTATGGTCATGGGCCACGGCCGATTCAGGCACCCTCTCCTCTGTCCAGAGAGCAATCTGGGGGATTTCTCCTTGGACCTGGGATCCCATATATAATCAAGTCTCCTGTAAACCCTAAAATGACTCCCTTAGTTGAAATATATTGTTCCCTGATCCCATATTCATCCTACCTCCCTCCCCCCCCATCCCCGGCCACCAAGCTTTCCCCGTTCCTCCCCTACTCCCTTCTCTCTAACCCTCTCCCCTTCCAACAACACTCCCACCCCCCCATGCACCCGAGGTTACCTGGGACTCTTGTCTATTTCCTACCTCCTGGTGGATAGCTAAATAATCTTCATCAGGTTCATCTTCTTATTTAGCTTCTCTAGGATCACGAATAATAGGCTCAAAGACCTTTAATTATGGTTAGAATCCACTTATGAGTGAATACATACCGTGTTCCTCTTTTTGGGTCTGGCTTACCTCACTCAGTAAAGCGTTTTCTATTTCCATCCATTTGCATGCAAAATTCAAGATGTCATTGTTTTTAACCGCCAAGTAAAACTCTAATGTATATATGTTCCACACCTTTTTTAACCATTCTTCTATTGAGGGGCACCTAGGTTGTTTCCATGTTCTGGCTATTACAAATAGTGCAGATATGAACATAGTTGAACAAATGCTTTTGTAGTATGTTAGGGAATCTTTAGGGTATATTCCCAAGAGTGGTATTGCTGGGTCCTGAGGGAGGTTGACTCCCAGTTTCCTGAGAAACCGCCACACTGATTTCCACAGTGGCTGCACGAGTTTGCATTCCCACCAACAATGGATGAGTGTTCCCCTCACCCCACATCCTCTCCAGCATAGGCTACCGTTGGTGTTTTTGACTTTAGCTATTCTGACAGGTGTAAGATGGTATCTCAAAGTGGTTTTGATTTGCATTTCCCTGATCGCTAAGGAGGTTGAGCATGACCTTAAGTGTCTTCTGGCCATTCGAAGTTCATCTGTTGTGAATTCTCTGTTCAGTTCAGTACCCCATTTTTTAATTGGGTTAATTAGAGTTTTAGTGCCTAGTTTCTTGAGTTCTTTGTATATTTTGGAGATCAGACCTTTGTCTGATGAGGGGTTGGTGAAGATCTTCTCCCAGTCAGAAGGCAGCCTTTTTGTCCTACTGACAGTGTCCTTTGCTTTACAGAAGCTTCCCAGTTTCAGTAGATCCCATTTATTCATTGTTTCTCTTATTGTCTGTGCTTCTGGGGTCCTACTTAGGAAGAGGCCTCCTGTGCCTAAATCTTGTAGACTACTTCCCACTTTCTCTTCTATCAGGTTCAAAGTGGACGTATTAATGTTGATGTCTTTAATCCATTTGGACTTGATTTTTGTGCATGGTGATAGATATGGATCTACTTTCATTTTTTTACAGGTTGACATCCAGTTATGCCAGCACCATTTGTTAAAGATGCTTTCCTTCTTCCATTGTATACCTTTAGCTCCCTTGTCGAAAATTAGGTGTTCATAAGTTTGTGGGTTAATATCTGGGTCTTCTATTCGATTCCATAGGTCGACTTCTCTGTTCTTATGCCAATACCAAGCTGTTTTCAATACTGTATCTCTATAATACAGTTTGAAGTCAGGGATGGTAATGCCTCCAGAAGTTCTTTTATTGTATAAGATTGTTTTGGCTATCCTGGGTTTTTTCTTTTGCCATATAAACTTGATTATTGTTCTCTCAAGGTCTGTGAAGAAGTTTGATGGGATTTTGATGGGGATTGCATTGAATCTATAGATTGCTTTTGGTAGAATTGCCATTTTTACTATGTTGATTCTCCCAATCCAAGAGCAGGGGAGGTCTTTCCATTTTCTGGTATCCTCCTCAATTTCTTTCTTCAAAGACTTAAAGTTTTTGTCAAATAGGTCTTTCACTTCCTTGGTTAGAGTAACCCCAAGATATTTTATGCTATTTGTGGCTATCATGAAAGGTGATGCTTCTCTGATTTCCCTCTCTGCTTCTTTATCCTTTGTGTATAGGAGGGCCACTGATTTTTTGGAGTTGATCTTGTATCCTGCACTTTACTAAAGGTGTTTATCAGCTGTAGGAGTTCTTTGGTAGAGTTTTTGGGGTCGCTTATGTACACTATCATATCGTCAGCAAATAACGAAAGTTTAACTTCATCCTTTCCAATTCGAATCCCCTTGATCCCCTTATGTTGTCTTATTGCTATTGCTAGAACTTCAAGCACTATATTGAAGAGGTATGGAGAGAGTGGACAGCCTTGTCGCGTTCCTGATTTTAGTGGAAAGGCTTTGAATTTCTCTCCATTCAGTTTGATGTTAGCTGTCGGCTTGGTGTATATTGCTTTTATTATATTTAGGTATGATCCTTGTATCCCCAGTCTCTCCAACACCTTTATCATAAATGGGTGTTGAATTTTGTCAAATGCTTTTTCAGCATCTAGTGAGATGATCATATGGTTTTTTTCTTTCAGTTTATTTATATGATGGATTACATTGATAGATTTGCGTATGTTGAACCAGCCCTGCATCTCTGGAATGAAGCCGACTTGATCATAATGGATAATTTTTCTAATGTGCTCTTGGATTCGGTTTGCCAGGATTTTATTGAGAATTTTCGCGTCGATGTTCATGAGTGAGATTGGCCTGTAATTCTCTTTCTTGGTTGTGTCTTTGTGTGGATTTGGTATTAGGGTAACTGTAGCTTCATAAAAGGAGTTAGGCAATGACTCTTCTGTTTCTATATTGTGGAATACGTTAAGGAGTATAGGTATTAGCTCTTCCTGGAAGTTCTGGTAGAATTCTGCATTGAAACCATCTGGTCCTGGGCTTTTTTTGGTAGGGAGATTTTTGATAACAGCTTCTAACTCTTCGCAACTAACAGGTCTATTTAGATTGTTCACCTGTTCTTGGTTCAACTTTGGTATATGGTATTTATCTAAAAAAAATGTCCATTTCTTTAACATTTTCCAACTTTGTGGCATATAAACTTTCATAGTAAGATCTAATGATTCTCTGAATTTCCTCTGTGTCTGTGGTTATGTCCCCCTTTTCATTTCTGATCTTATTAATTTGCATGTTCTCTCTCTGCCGTTTGATTAACTTGGATAGGGGTTTGTCAATCTTGTTGATTTTCTCCAAGAACCAGCTTTTTGCTTCATTGATTCTTTGGATTGTTTTCTCTGTTTCTATTTTGTTGATTTCAGCCCTCAGTTTGATTATTTCCAGTCTTCTAGACCTCCTGGGTGAATCAGCTTCTTTTTTTTCTAGATCTTTCAAGTGTGCTGTTAAGTCTCCAATGTGTGCTTTCTCTGCTTTCTTTAATTGGGCACTTAGTGCTATGAACTTTCCTCTTAGCACTGCTTTCATAGTGTCCCATAGGTTTGAGTATGTTGTGTCTTTGTTTTCATTAAATTCAAGGAAGAGATTAATTTCTTTCTTTATTTCTTCCTTGACCCAGGGGTGATTTAGTAGTTGACTGTTCAGTTTCCATGAGTTTGTTGGCTTCCTGGGGGGAGCTTTGTTGTTGAATTCTAATTTTAGTCCATGGTGATCTGACAAGACACAGGTAGTTACTAATATTTTTCTGTATCTGTGGAAGTTTGCTTTGTTACCGAGTATGTGGTCAATTTTTGAGAAGGTTCCATGAGCTGCAGAGAAAAAGGTATATTCTTTCCTATTTGGGTGGAGTGTTCTATAGATGTCTGTTAAGTCCATTTGATTCAATACCTCCAATAGGTCTCTCAATTCTCTGTTTGGTTTCTGTCTTATTGACCTGTCCATTGGTGAGAGAGGAGTGTTGAAGTCTCCTACTATTAGTGTGTGTGGTTTGATGACCGCCTTGAGTTCTAGAAGAGTTTCTTTTACATATGTGGGTGCCTTTATATTAGGAGCATAGATATTCAGGATTGAGACTTCCTCCTGATGAATTGTTCCAGTTATGAGTATGAAATGTCCATCTCCATTTCTTCTGATTGATTTTAGTTTGAAGTCGATTTTGTTAGATATTAGAATGGCCACGCCCGCTTGTTTCTTAGGTCCATTTGCTTGGAAAACCTTTTCCCAACCCTTTACTCTGAGTAAGTGTCTGTCTTTGTGGTTGAGGTGTGTTTCTTGTAAACAGCAGAATGTTGGATCCTGTTTTCGTATCCAATCTCTAAGTCTGTGCCTCTTTATAGGTGAATTGAGTCCATTGATATTAAGTGATATTAATGACCAGTTGTTGTTGACTCCGGTCATTTTTTTTTTTTAAGTAGTAGAGTGTATGTGTTTTTCTTCTTTTATTTGTGCTTGTGAATGGTCGCTAGATGTTCGAGTTATTGTAGATCGTGTTGGGAATGTTGGATTCCTTCGGTAGTGATTTTCCTTCTAATATTCTCTGTAAGGCTGGATTAGTAGCTACGTATTGTTTAAATTTGTTCTTATCCTGGAATATTTTGTTTTCTCCGTTGATAGTGAACAATAGCTTGGCTGGGTATAGTAGTCTGGGTTTGCATCCATGGTCTCTTAGTTTCTGCAGTACCTCTATCCAGGATCTTCTGGCTTTCATGGTTTCCATAGAGAAATCCGGTGTAAGCCTGATAGGTTTACCTTTATAAGTTACTTGACCTTTTTCCTTTGCAGCTCTTAAAATTTTTTCTTTAATATTTATGTTTTGTGTTTTGATTATTATATGGCGCGGGGATGTTTTTTTCTGATCCAATCTATTCGGTGTTCTGTATGCTTCTTGAACCTTCATAGGAATATCGTTCTTTAGGTTGGGAAAGTTTTCTTCTATAATTTTGTTGAATATATTTTCTGGGCCTTTGATCTGCAGTTCTTCTCCTTCTTCAATCCCTATTATTCTTAGATTTGGTTTTTTTATTGTGTCCCAGATTTCCTGAATGTTTTGTGAAGAGAATTTGTTGGATTTGCCATTTTCTCTGACCAGAGCATTTATTTTCTCTATGGTATCTTCAGAATCTGAGATTCATTCTTCTATCTCTTGTATTCTATTGGTTATGCTTGATTCTGTAGTCTCCGCTCGTTTACCTAGGTTTTCCATATCCAGCCGGTTCTCGTTTTGTGTTTTCTTCATTGCCTCCATTTCAGTTTTCAATTCTTGGACTGTTTCCTTTACTTGTTTGATTGTTTTTTCTTGGTTTCTCAGGGTATCACTCATGGATTTACTTATTTCTTCAAACTTTTTGTTATATTTCTCATCCATTTCTATACTCATTTCTTCAAACTTTTTGTTATACTTCTCGACCAGTTCCTTAAGGGAGTTATTCATATCCTGTTTAAGGGACTCTATTGCTTTCATAATGGCACTTTTTTCTACTTCATCTGGGTTAGAGTTTTCAAATCCTTCTGTTGTAGGGTCATTGGGATCTGATATTTTCATGTTGTTTTTCAGATTGTTGGAGGAGGTCTTGCCTTGGCGTCTGCCCATCTCTTCGATCAAATGCTCTCTATTGGAACTTCTGGTATCGGGTCAGGTTCCCTTGTTGGGCAGGGAGTTCACTGATAGAATGCCTACCTTTCCCCAAGCAGGTTATTGAACCACAGGCACTGCCTCTTTCCGGGATGCCCCTATAGAGCAGGCCCAGTGTGCAAGGCAGCTGAGCTGGGGAAATTTTATGGGCTCAGTGGGAGGGGAGAAATATAGAAATTTGTACCTGGATGGAAGCTGGGATGGCAGGTGGGAGAGCCTAGCAGGGTGGAGCCAGCAGAGCAGGCTGACCTGGGAGTCTATGGGGTCGGGGAGAGTCCTAGCTTCCCCTCGCAGGGCCCCTATTGCGGGCCCGAATCAACTCACCACTCCGAAGGCCCTCTGGATGGAAGCTGGGATGGCTGGCGGGGAAGCTAGCAGGGTGGAGCCAGCAGAGCAGGCTGACCTGGGAGTCTATGGGGTCGGGGAGAGTCCTAGTTCCCCCTCGCCGGGCCCGCGGGGGCCCGAATCAACTCACCACTCCGAAGGCCCTCTGGATGGAAGCTGGGATTGCTGGCGGGGAAGCTAGCAGGGTGGAGCCAGCAGAGCAGGCTGACCTGGGAGTCTATGGGGTCGGGGAGAGTCCTAGCTTCCCCTCGCCGGGCCCCTGTCGCGGGCCCAATTCAACTCACCACTCCGAAGGCCCTCTGGATGGAAGCTGGGATGGCTGGCGGGGAAGCTAGCAGGGTGGAGCCATAAATTCTTTTATTATCAATATATCCTGGTTATTTTCCTGTCTCTCTACTCTTCCAAATCCTTCCCATCTCCCCTATGATACAGATTCACCCCTTTTCTCTCTTTCATTAGAAAAGAACAGGTTTTTAGGAGATAACAAGTAAACATGTAAATAGAATATTAAGATAAAACAGAAAGTATCACATCAAAGTTAAACAAGGGAAGGTAACTTGAGGAAAAGAGGTTAAAGAGAAGATACAAGTTTCAGAGACACACTGGTTCACATTTTCAGAAGCCCATTAGAAATATTTGACTGAAAGGTATAATATACATGCAGAAAACCTGGTTCAGATCCATGTAAGCCCTCCCAATGCCTCCTGCTTTAGTTTCTATCAGTTTATATGAGCTTTTTTCAATTGATATAGAGGGTCTTGTTTTGGTTTCATCCACTCCCTCTGACACATGTTTTTGCCTTCTCTTCCTTGGGGTTCTCTAAGCTCTGAAAGGAGGGATTTGATGGAGAAACTCCCTTTAGGGATTAGTGTTTCAAGATCTTCATCTTTTTTAGTAATATCTGGTTGTTGGTCTCTAAATTTATCCCCAGCTACTACAGGATAAAGTTACTATGATGATGGCTGAACTAGGTACTGATCTATGAGTATAGCAGAATTTCTTTAGGATTCATTTTATCACTGCTTTTTAGAAAGAAGAATAGTATTTGGTTTTGCCTAAATCTATGGGATACCTAGTCTCTGCTTATTGGTCATTCAGGCAGTGCCAGTGATGGGTTCTGTGGTGGTCTGAATGAAAATGGCCAGCATAAGCACATGAGGAATGGCATTATTAGGAAGTATGTCCCTGTTGGAATAGGTATAAACTTGTTGGAGGAAGTGTGTCAATGGGCTTGGGCTTTGATCTCATATAAGGATATGTCCAGTGGGCCTCTCTTTCTACTTCCTGGTAATCCATATTTAGAACTCCAGCAATCTCACCAGCAACATGCCTGCATGTATGCCTCCATGCTTCCTACCATTACAATAATGGATGAAACCTCTAAATTGTAGGATAGCCCCCATTAACTTTTCTTTATAGGAGTTTCTGGTCATGTTGTCTCTTCAAAGCAATAAAACACCAAGAAAGACAGAAGTTAGTTTCAGGGACTGGAGAATAACTGTGAAAGGCTTCATAATGCTTTCATTTGGAGGAATGTAGAATTTAGATAGAAAGTAAGTTGAATGCTTTATTCAGGGCATTATGGACCTTACTTTTAGAAGCATGGAAGACAGTGGTACCAAGAGTTATTTGAACTGTACCATCCTACCTCAAGAGGTTTCAGAGAAGATAAATATTAATATGTGGCTTAGAGAACGTTGTTGTGATATTTTAGCAAAGAATATGGCTGCTTTATGTCCTTGTCCAAAAAAAAAATCTACCTGAGGTTTAATTGAAGAGTTGTGGATTAACATAATCTCTACATCAGAAGAGATTTACAGACAGCCTAATTTGACTGTGTTACTTGGTTATGAGTAGCCAGGCTTATGAAAATCTATAAAGAAAATGAGCATGCCGACGTAAAGTGCATGTCCAGCCTCTTTTCTCAGGTTATTATTATTATTATTATTATTATTTTATTTTTATTTTTAAAAATTTTTACCTCCTCCCATATTCCTTCCCTTTCCCTCCAATCCCCCTCCCCCTCCCTCTCCAGTTCAGAGAGCAGTCAGGATTACCTACCCTGTGGGACGTCCAAGGTACCCCCCCTCCAGTTCTAGGAAGGTGAGCATCCAAACAGACTAGGATCCCAAAAAGCCAGTACATGCAGTAGAATCAAAACCCAGTGTCATTGTTCTTGGTTTCTCAGTCAGCCCTCCTTGTCAGCCATGTTCAGAGAGACCAGTTTGATCACATGCTTCATCAGTCACAGTCCAGTTGGCCTTGGTGAGTTCCCTTTAAATCAGTCCCACCATCACAGTGGGTGGGCACACCCCTCAGGGTCCTGACTTCCTTGCTCACGTTCTTTCTCCTTCTGCTCCTCATAAGTACCTTGGGAGCTCAGTCCAGTGTTACAATGTGGGTCTCTGTCTCTACCTCCATTCATCGCCTGATGAGGGTTCTATAGTGATATGCAAGTTATTGATTAGTGTGGCTATAGGATAGGGCCAGTTCAGGTGCCCTCTCTGCAGCTGCTCAAGGAACTAGCTGGGGACATCTCCTTGGACATCTGAGAATCCCTCTAGAGACCAGTCTCTTGACAACCCTAAAATGAACCCCGTAATTAAGATCTATACTTTCCTGTTCCCATATCCACACTTCCTTCATCCCAACCATCCAATTCCCCCAAGTTCTCCCCATCCTCCCCTTCTCACTTCTCCCTACCCATCTGCCCTTACCCCCACTCCACCCCCAACCCCAGGCTCTCAATTTTTGACTAGCAATCTTGTCTACTTCCAATATCCAAGAGGATAGCTAGATGTTTTTCTTTGGATTCACCTTCCTATGTAGCTTCTCTAGGATCAAGAATTATAGGCTCAATGTCATTTATTAATGTCTAGAATCCACTAATGAGTGAGCACATACCATATTCATCTTTTTGGGTCTGGGTTACCTCACTCAGGATAGTGTTTTCTATTTCCATCCATTTGCATGCAAAATTCAAGATGTCATTGTTTTTTACCACGGAGTAGTACTCTAATGCATATATATTCCACATTTTCTTTATCCATTCTTCCATTGATAGGCATCTAGGTTGTTTCCAGGTTCTGGCTATTAGAAATAGTGCTGCTATGAACATAGTTGAACAAATGCATTTGTAGAATGATAGGGTATCTCTTGGGTATATTCCCAAGAGTGGTATTGCTGGATCCTTTGATAGGTTTATCCTGAATGTCCTGAGAAACCACCACACTGATTTCCAAAGTGGTTGCACATGTTTGCATTTCCACCAGCAATGGATGAGTGTTCCCCTTACTCCACATCCTCTCCAGCAAAGACTACCATTGGTGTTTCTGATTTTAGTCATTCTGACAGGTGCAGGATGGTATCTCAAAGTTGTTTTGATTTTCATTTCCCTGATCACTAAGAAGGTTGAGCATGACTTTAAGTATCTTTGGACCATTTGAACTTCTTTATTTGAGAATTCTCTGTTCAGTTCAGAGCCTCATTTTTTAATTGAGTTAGTTAGCATTTTAAATTTCTGTTTCTTGAATTCTTTATATATTTTGGAGATCAGACCTTTGTGTGTTGCTGGGTTGGTGACGGTCTTTTCCCAGTCAATATATTGCCTTTTTGTCTTCATGACAGTGTCCTTTGCTTTACAGAAGCTTCACAGTTTTAGGAGGTCCAATTTATTCAATGTTGCCCTTATTGTCTGTGCTACTGGGGTTATATGTAGGAAGTGGTCTCCTGTGCCCATATATTGTAGACTACTTCCCACTTTCTCTTCTTTCAGGTTCAGTGTGTTCAGCTTGATATTGAGGTCTTTAATCCATTTTGACTTGAGTTTTGTGCATGGTGATAGATATGGATCTATTTTCATTTTTCTACAGGTTGACATCCAGTTCTGCCCACACCATTTGTTTAAGATGCTTTCTTTCTTCCATTGTATATTTTTAGCTCCTTTGTCAAAAGTCAAACTTATGAAATAAGTTTGTGGGTTAATATCTGAGTCTTCTATTTGATTCCATTGGTTGACTTCTCTGTTTTTATGCCAGTACCAAGCTGTTTTCAATACTATAGCTCTGTAATAGAGTTTGAAGTCAGGGATGGTAATGCGTTCAGAAGTTCCTTTATTGTATAAAATTGTTTTGGCTATCCTGGATTTTTTTGTTTTTCCATATGAAGTTGATTATTGTTCTCTCAAGGTCTGTGAAGAATTTTGTTGGGATTTTAATGGGGATTGCATTGAATTTATAGATTGCCTTTGGTAGAATTGCCATTTTTCTATGTTGATTCCCCAATCCAAGAGCATGGGAGATCCTTCCATTTTCTGGTATCCTCTTCAATTTCTTTCTTCCTAACCTTAAAGTTCTTGTCAAATAGATCTTTCACTTCCTTGGTTAGAGTTACCCCAAGATACTTTATGCAATTTGTGGCTATCTTAAAAGTGAAGTTTCTCTGATTTCCCTCTCTGTTTCTATATCCTCTGTGTATAGGAGGGCTACTGATTTTTTTTATTTTTTTTTTTGAGTAACCTGCCACTTCACTGAAGTTATTTATCAGCTGTAAGAGTTCTTTGGTAGAGGTTTAGGGGTCATTATTGTACACACTAAGAACTTTATTATTTAAACTAAAAATGGTGAGGTGCTGTAGGAATTCCTACAACCAGTAGCCTTTAAGCTACCCTCCAACTTGGGTGTGGCCTCTTATGCTATATAAGCCGATGTGAAGCATGTGTCTGGTCTGTTTTCTGGTAGCATGATTCAGTTCTCATTCCCTGTTCATAAAGAGGAATATGATCTGTGAGTACACCGCTAAAATTATGAGTGAGTTTCAAATTTCTTTTTAGTGTCCAGCATTTCTAGGAGCTACTATAATTATTTGTGGGACAGTGTTGTATAAAAATGGATGTGAAATTGTAATGACAAAATTAATGAATTATAGCTCCTAGAAATGCTGGAAAATAATGGAAGGAGAATCTAAAAGAAACAGATTCAACTGTAAAGAAAAGTTATAAGCCAATAAATAAGAGGTTTTAATTTAAAAATTTAGAGGTGATACAGTTATTGACAAAAACCATTGATAAGAAATATATGAGATTGCATATGAAGGTAAGCATTGTTGAAAACTATGTCAATCACAATGACACGCATCCATGTGGGAAAGTACATGTTTACAAAATATGGTGGGAAATTTTGAGAAGCATCATTATGAGTTTCTCTGTATTTTAAAACTTAAAGTTATCTATCTTCTCTCTCTCTCTCTCTTTCTCTTTTCAGACAAAATTTTAATATGCAGTCTTAAATTTTGAGTTCTATCTTTGTGATTCCCTAAGTATTCTGATTATATGCCACCATGCCAAACATGCCTCATTTCTTTTCATACAAATTCAATTTACACAGACAACTTTTAGAAAGATTCTTACTATGTAACCACAGCTAGCTTCCGGATCTTGATCCTCTTAATTCAGTCTCCTGAGTACTAAGAGTGTTAGCACATGCCATGTTGCTGTAATACAATAAACATTACTCTCTGCTTAGTTAATCTGATGCTGACACTTCTTCAATTTATATTAACTTCTTGTTGTCTCAAATAACAGCTACTGTTTCTGAGCATTTTGTGTATAAGGTTTAGTTCCATGTATTAGCTAATTGTTTAACACCAAATCCTGTGAATTGGGAGGTACTCTTATTCTCACTTTGGAGATGACAAAATATAACCCCTAATAGAAAGAATGAGTTGTTATATTTGCCTTCTATATAAATAAATACCTCAAGGTTAAAGCACAGGTTAAAAGACTCCAAATTTCAAATTTTTAATTGCTATCTGTGGAGGTTTCAATGAAAACGGCACTATAGCATCCTAGGGAATGGTACTGTAAAGAGATGTGATCTTGCTGGAGCAGGATTGTTTTTGGGGGGGAAGTGTGTCACTAGGAGGTGGGTTTGAGGTCTCAGATTCTCAAGCCAGTTTTTTCTCCACTGCTTGCCAATCCTGTTATAGAACTTTTGACTCTTTCTCCAGCATTGTGGTTGCCTGCATACTGTCATGTTTTCTGCTGTTTAGATGGAAAGTTTACCTTGGATCCCACTCCTTCCATTCCAGACCCTGCCACTAAGAAAGTCCATCAAGACTCAGCTCTTTCCAGAGCTGCAGAAGACCATAGCTACAGGGTATTTAAGACCTGATCACCAGACCTGCCTTATGCTTCTCTCTCCTGCCTTTCTGAGAGTGACCTGCAAGTTGCTTTCCTCTGCTTATTAAAACTGGACCTATTAGGCATTATTTGGTTTATTGCATGGGCAGAGGATATCCAGTACCTGGGGATCCATATTTGTCACGTTGGTGCCAAACCAGATTAGAGTTGAGGTTTTCTGGTGAACAAATGTTCATGAAAAGCCACTATCCCTTTCTCCCCACTTCCTCCACACTGGCTGTTCAGTAATTTATCCATTCCAAACCAAATGCCTATAAAGGTATCTAGGATCCCTTCTGATTCTTCACTCTTTCTTTGTGAGAGACTTCTGGTTTGCTTACAAAGCCACTGCAGTGACAGGAAACTCCAATCCATTCTGGGGTAAGGAAAATCCCTCAGGATTTTGGCCCTAGACTTCTACTGCCTTTGGGTCCCCTAACCCTCAACAGTCACAGAGCAACCAGCAATTGTCTAGATACCTGAGAAACTATCTCACTTCTGCCTATTTATTCTTCTCAGAAATGATGGCATTTGATGACTAAGATATTGATAGATTTACCAGTTTATCCACTCTCTCCTAACCACTCCCCAATCAAGGCTGCAATCAGCTTGGTAGCTCATTAGTTCATTAGTTAAGTTTCTTGTTTAAAGTACAGTTAGGTGTGTCTCACTAACAGACATCATGGTAGTACTGATTACAGTTTTCAGGAGTCCTTAATTTTCTGTGGATTTTACTGGTCCCAGCTTTTAGAGACAGGGTAAAAAGTTAGAGGGTGTGGGAGCCTCTAGGCATGTCAGCTCTGTTTCTCCCTTGATCCTCAGCTCCTTTACTCACTCAAACCCTTCTATTCAGTAAATTTTCTCTGGTTGTCCTACAAGCAAAGACTTAAAGGTGTATTTCGTCAGACTGAAACCAGCCCCTAGAAAAATTGTTCATAGTTTCTAAACCAAAGTCATGGGATTTTGTTATGGCTCCATGATATAAATCTGTTGCAGTTGTTTCACATATACCTTCAGGTTCCTGAGGAAAGAGTTCTGCCACTATATCAAGAAATCTTGACAAGTCTGGTGGAAATTAATACCAATTTCTAGAACCTCTCTTGAATCCCAATCTCCTTCAAGCCCATTTAGAAGTCCACACCTCTCCTCATGTCAAGATCAACCCACGAGGTATCCTCCAGTATAACTGGAGGATCTCTTCCCTCCTGTCAGCTCCTGAATAACCACTATGAGGTTTAATATTAATTACAAACTAGCATATTTGCTGTGGCTTATTATTAACTAGTTTTTAACTTAAATTAACTCATTTCTATTATTCTGTATTTTACCAGAAGGCTTATGGCTTGTTACCTTACATCTTGCTTCCCCAGTGGCTGCTGGTATATCCCATACTTCACCATCTTTCTCCCTCTATCTCTATTTTAATTTTCTGCCTAGCTATATTCTGCCTTGCATAAACAAAAGGAGCTTCTTTATTAACCAATGGTAATAAAACTTATTCACAGCATACAGAGGTGTATCCAACATCATCTTCCATTTTCCATCCAATTAAAAAGTTTGATTTAAACTTTAATATAATAAAATTACATATTCCAAAATGGTTATCAAGCAAGAATTACAGTTATAATACTCCATTATCTAACCTATTGTTGTGAGTTGAAAGTTTTACATCTAATTTATGTCTTATCATAACTAAGGAAAATTACAATTATACCTAGTAAGTCTTCAACCCTATCAATGACCCAAGAAGACTATGATATTACCTAAGGATCAGAAATTGTATTTTTAGCAACTTTCAAAATTCTTGAAATGACAGAAACATTTGGCAGCCTGTGCAGTCACCCAAAGTTCCTCTGTAATGCTGGGGAAACCATCTTTAGGCTATAGACCTAGAGTCTCTGAAAGATATCTCAGTGTAGCAGGAAATTTGAAATTTTCCCATCTATATTGACAGTTTGTCTTTCATTTTCTTCTGTGTTCTTCAGAATGTCTGACCGATCTCCCATGAATCAGGAACCCTGTAGGACTGTCCCATCTGGTTTTGAAAAGTTCAGCAATCACTTTTTTTTGGTGGGTCCTGCATGTTCAGCTGTTACAGCATAAAATAAAGCCGTCCAGGCAAGAACAATCTTTTGAACAAAAGGTTAGTCTTGCCACACTAAAAGTAAACACCATAAGTAGATTCTTTGATGCCCATCATCCTCATGAAGTAACTGGTCCTACCAGGAGCAGATGTTTCTTACAACATTTTAAATGTCATACTCTATAGGTCTTTGAAGTGTTTGAAGATTATCTGTCTGAAATAGCTCTGTATTACCTTGAAAATCTAAGATGACTATAAGTTTGACTATTATAAATGACTATTAATTTGTATTTCTTAACTATACTTTAGATTTTTCAATGAGGTGCGTAAGCACCATTCTTTAAACAAGAGTAGAAATATATGTGTGTGCAATAAAAAAATTGACCTTATATTTGTTTCAATATGCAAAAATCCTTAAACAAGAATAGAAACATAAATGCAGTATAATAAAATTTAATTTGTATCACTATACCAAAATCCATATTATTGCAACATATCTGAAATTAATAGTTGACATTTTGCCCTATATTACTATATTACCATAAATATGACAAATATCCATAATTTACCAAATATCCAAAATCCATCCATACCCTCCAAAACTCTTAGAAATGTGGATGTCATTTTCTCTAAACTGCTTCTTGCTGTCTGTGCATAAAATTTTGAGATAATGATCAAGTCTTTGGAGGGCCAGTGATAACCTTTATTGGTATTGATTGTCAAGTTTCAGGAGTATTCCTTTGATCAAAGCTGTTCCACCATAACCTGGATTGAATATATAGCCTCCTGTTTCTGTGGAAACAAAACCAAAACCACTTCTCCAAAACAATGCATCTTTTAAGTTCCATTTTATAAATATTTTTCTGACATCTGTTTTAAGGCTAAGGCATTTTAAAAATATTTATGTTGATATATTTTATCAGTCTCTCTTTCAATCCCATGTCTCTTAGTACCTGTCTCTTATTATTAACCATCAAAAATTCAAAATCAACACAATATTGTACAGAACCCAGACTTCTTGTGTATTTTATTCTTAAGTAGTTTTGTAAATTATATTTATCATCTTTTTAAAGACTCTATCTTTTAAAATATTTTTATATATTTGCGTATACCTTTTAAAATATTTTTATATAATTGCATATACCAATTTTCTTTTTTTTCTTAAGCCTATATACATTTTTAAAACATACTGTGACCTATTTAGAAATTTATTTTTATTCTGAATTTATCTTTATTGTGTGCCTATAATCCTTTTCTGATCACTGATTTAAAATACTAAGCAGGTGTGGCTAGGACAAAATTGACAGCTTTTCCTGTTGGCTCTGTCCAGCTCAGTTTTGTATCATGGCAGAGGTACATTTACCACCAGCTCTTCGAGCCATGTTTAATACCCCAACTCTTTGAAACAGTTGGTTCACCCTGCCTCCAAGTAACTTGCAGCACACTCACCACAAACCCATTCAAGTGCTCTGTAGCAGGATCTCCTGAAAAAGCCATCTGTGATACCAACAAGTACCAGGAAGCCATCTCTTAAAGGAGCCATACATCTGCAAGATCTGAAAAAAAAAAATGCAGTGACTGAGAAGTTTCTCTTGACTGTCATTTTGTAGCTCTATAAGCTGTTTTTTAAGCTTTTTTAGTATTTTGTAGATGTATGTGTGCCACATTGGTGTCATTTGTAATGAGATTCCTTCCTGCCTACTAGTTAATAAATAACCACTCTAAAGTTAAATATTACAAACTTCTTGGAGTATTTGCTCAGACTTATTACTAAGTAGCTCTTACAATTTAAACTAACCCATTTCTATTATTCTATATTTTACCACAAGGCTCCTGGCTTAGCTTGTTACATCATATTTTACTTCTATGGTGGCTGTTGGTGTCTCCCAGACTCTGCCTTCTTTCTCCTTCTATCTCCATTTATATTTCCCACCTAACTATATTCTGCTCTTCTCTGGGCCAAAATAGGTTCTTTATGAACCAATAGTAATAAAAGATATTCAAGACATGCAGAAGGGCATCCCGCTTCACTCCAGATACACCAGTCCCTACATCAACCAGCACCCACAATACTTCTGAGAACAAAAACCAGGCAAGTACTGGCATATTATTCACCCACATGCTCAGTCATAAAAAACTCCATCATTTTTATATCTTATTGACACCCTTATAGGACAGATATACTTCCCATCTCCAGCAAACAGCAGATGTGATTTCTCAGGTATTTCTGGAATACATCAACCTCCAATTTTGCATACAATCCACCCACAAGCTCTTAGAATATCAGTTCTAGTGTCATCTATCCAGATTTGAATGGGTACCTATCCAGGATAAATGGTCTGGCCATCAAATAGGAACCTCTACACTCTGTTTTTAATTTTATTATTTTTTATTTTGTATTGCTTTATAAATAATTTCTACTTCCTCCCCTCCTCCCATTTTCCTCCTGCTCCCCCACTCACCCTCTCCCCTTACCCTCTCCAGTCCTAAGAGAGGACATGGTACCCTGCCGTGTGGGAAGTCCAAGACCCTCCCTCCTCTATCCAGGCCTAGGAAGGTGTACACCCAAATAGACAAGGGTCCCAAAATGCCAGTACATGCAGCAGAGACAAACCCCAGTGCCATTATCATTGGCTTCTCAGTCATCCCCAACTATCAACCACATTCAGAGGGTCCAAATTGATCCCATGCTCCTTCAGTCCCAGTCCAGCTGGCTTTGGTTAGCCCTCATTAGATCAGGCACACTGTCTCAGTGGGTAGACTAACCCCTCACAGTCCTGACTTCCTTGCACATCTTCTTCCTCCTTCTGCTCTTCAACTGGACAATGGCAGCTCAGTCTAGTGCTCCGATGTGGGTCTCTGTCTCTATCTCCATCTGTCGCTGGATGCAGGTTCTATGGTGATATTCAGGATAGTCATCAGTCTGACTACGGAAGAAGGCCAGTTCAGGCAAGTTCTCCTCCGCTGCCCAGGGTCCTAGCTGGGGACATCCTCAGGGACACCTGGAAACCCCTCTAGAGCCAAGCCTCGTGCCAACCCCAAAATGGCTCTACTAGTTAAGATATCTTCTTCCTTGCTCCCATATTCTTCTTTCCTCCATCTCAACCATCCCACTCTCTCATGCTCTTCCCAACCCTTCCTTTCTCCCTTCTCTCTCCCCCTCTCCCCTTTCCCTCTCTGTTTTTATTAAAATTCCCCATTCTCTGTTTTTATCAAAATGTACCAATGAGCAGCATATATGCCCTTGTGCCTGAACCATACTCTCTTGCTTTCTTTGTACAACAAGAATACATCTGTACACCATTTGTTCTACCAGTCTTCATTCTTTTCACAGCTAACCCCATTCATAGGTTAGGTGATAATATTCTATTTTTTCTCCTAGCATGTTGCTTTATCTCTTTCTTCATGAAACAGGCCCCTGAAGTCTCCAGGATTGTAGTTAACCAAATTGTTCTTCCCCCATAACTCTTGCTAGGTGTGGGCCCACTAACTCCCAACTACCCCATGCTCATATTATTCCATGTATACAGGAAGTAGCCAGACTTGAACTGGTGCCCATATACCAAAAGAGTCCAGGATTTCTATGTGGAAGCACTACCACTGGCCCCATTCCTCTCATTCCAGATTCCACCCCTAAGAAAACCCAACAAGGGTCATATTCTACCCTAGAGCTGCTCAAGACCTGGTCTACAGCTTATTTAGGACCTCCTTGCCAGACCTGTCATGTAATTTTCTTTCCTGCCTTTCTGAAAGTCACCAAGGAGTTCCTTTCCTCTGTTTATTAAACCTGGAGTTAAAATTTTTGTTTGTTTTGGCTTATTTAACTACCAGAGGATACCCAATAACTGGGGATCTAATACCTTTTACTTGTCATGATGATAAGGGACTAAACCCCATAACTCTACGGCAGTATCCAATGGAATGTTTTCCATTCAAAGAATTTCTGTGGTTATGGTGTCTCTTCATAGCAATAGAAACCTTAACTAAGACAGAATTTATTACCACACACTGGTATTATACTGTGATAAGCTTGACCATGGTTTTGTTTGGAGGAATGGGAAATTTTGAGACTTTGAATTAGAAAAGCACACAAATACTTTAAGTGAGACTTAAAGGGCCATACTAGTAGGAACATAGACAGTGGTACTGAAGGTGACTTGAACATTGAGAATTTGACTTAAGAGTTTTCAGAGGATAAAAATAGTAGTATGTGACCTAGAGATGACTTATATTTTTGGAAAGAATATAGTTAATTTTTGCCCTTGTTTGAAAAGTCTGCCTAAGGCTAAATTGAGGAATTTAGACTAATTTCATTGCCAGTAAAAATTTTATAATAACTTAGTACTGAATCTACATTTTGTTTATTAGTGATAAATCTAATGAAGATTTATAATGGAAAGGAGTAGGCTAAGCAATATAAAATACACTAGGTAAAATTTGAGGAGAAAAGGAGTACCTGAAAATGAAATGGAGCTAAGTTCTCTGTTCAAGGTTATAACCAGATTAAGAAATGGAATAAAGGGAGTAGAGATATCAGGTCAAGATAAGTTTTCAATTTGTGAAAAGGAATAAGGAATTAGAGAAAAGCTTAGGCATGGTAGTATTGGTACATGCACTTGGGAGGCAGATACAGCAGATCTCTAATTTTGAGGCCAGCCTGATCTACAAATTTAATTTCAGGACAACCAAATACAGGCAGTGAAGAAAATCATTGAAAATAGATATCTGGTGAAGATGCATCTGAATGATCGGGTCATGTTTTAGCCCCAGCAATCAGCAGAACTTGTCAGTATCAATCATGTGGTTATATCTCTAGAGTTAAGTACAAAACAAAAGAAACTCCCTCTGTAAATAATGTAAGCTTACAAGGGCAGGCACATGTCAGGGGTGTCTGTTATGATAAATGGCATGAGTGGCCCTAATGAATCCCACCTCCTGAGTAGGATCGTGGTTGTAAAGGACAGATAGTTTGTCATGCAAAGAGAGCATGAGTATGGAGAGTTTGTTTAGTGAGTATTGGGAGAGTATAATGTTGGGGATATGGAGGGAAGAAAGAGAAAGATAGATATAGAGAGAGATTGTGAAAAGTAGAGAGAAGAAGGAAAAGAGAGTGAGAGAATTAAATCTGCCTCCTCATAAGAACAGGGGAAAGAGATACAGAGAGAGAGAGAGAGAGAGAGAGAGAGAGAGAGAGAGAGAGAGAGAGAGAGACAAAGCAAACACTAGCATTTCTTGGCAAGAAGGGGAATATTGAAAGTGGGAAGATCTTGTCTCTTAAAGAAACAGGGTAGTCAAGGGACAGGACATGTCAGCATAATTATAACATTCCCATTTATCTCTTGTCATATGAATGAAAGGTTAAGGGAATGAAATCATTGGCTTCTAGAGACTGCTTCATGCTGAGAAAGCTGAGATACTAACCACTTTCTGCGGAAGCTGATTGCTTCACTGCTATTCAGGCTTTGCGGAACTGTCTGGTGTCTCTTGAACCTGATGAGGTGCTGTTTAGATGAATTTTCCAGTTCAGCTCCCTGGAGCTTACAAGAGTTCTTTGAATTTGTGAAAATGTAAGTTTTAAATGGCTGCATATTTATGCCAAATCTTCAGAACTCTACAATTTGTAGGTATTCTCCTTAATAACTTGTATTTGTATACCTTAAAACAACTTCTTGGCTTGAGCACTGTATTATGAAACACCTTTTATTTAGACATTGTAAGAAGTTATGCTGGGATTTGTTTTGTAAGATTGTCCTTTTTAAAATGGAAAATCATCTCACCCATCAAACTGCCTCAGAGACCTTGAGAAGGATAACATTTTACTTGAGTTATTCATTTAATAATGACAAAGAATTTGCTTGATTGACTACCTAGAGCCACTCCTCAGGGTGTTCCATGGTCGTTTAGGGCAGAGACTTTAGGGCTTCATGTACCTTCCGTTGTTGACATAGGGTCTGCCAGGGTTCAGAAGAGCCTTTGGTTTAGGAACTGTAGGTAAAAAAAAAGCCTACCTTGTTCTGAACAGCCACATAGTCAATTCTAACTTTTCTTCATCAACTGAAGATCTTCAGCAGTTTAGATGAAAGGCGGTTTTGTCAAATGGTCAGTGCTGTCATTTGAAGTGAATTACATATGGACATTGTTTTGTTCTCCTCTGTCTTCTCTCTTCTTTGGTGAAAATGAGTTGGTGCTGCTAGGAAACAAACTGTCTTCTGTTACCAAAAGCTTTTTAATAGCTAAACACTCAAATGCCACATTCCCCAGATCTCTGAGCATGAGAACTTTTTATTGAGTGTATATGTTATGCACAGTATAGGATTTGCCTGGAAAACTGGATCCAAGTTGAGAGACTGTGGGGATTGTGGAGGAATGTTTTATCCAGAGGCCTCCAAATTGACTGTACTTGTTTTAACTTAGCAAGATAGATTTATACATGTGAAGAACAAAGAAGAAAAAAATTGTTTGTAATAGAAACTTCAAGTAAAACTGACAATAGTGAAGAACAGCTTATAGAAAATGATTTAGATTAGCACTTGTTAATCTGAAATAGATCTTTATAACCTTAATTTTTATCATTATATGAAAGCAGAGTTGAGTCACATATGCAGTATGCTATAACAGATTTACTTATATATTTATCATCATTTAAAATATGTACACATTTAAAATATTGGAGATTCTTTGCTTTCTTTGTCTAGAATGAGATACAATGAACAGAGCTTATGAGGACTGCTTAAACATTTTTTAACAGTATATCCATTTATATGTAAATGCAGTTAAATTTGTGTTGTATAGACATGTGCATACAGGTATACATAGTTAAAGCTAGCTTACAACTAACCAAAAATTTAAGAGAGAGAGAGGAGAGAGAGAGAGCGAGAAAGAGAGAGAGAGAGAAAAGAGTAAATTGGAGAATTTGTGCTGCTAGTGAACTGGAAGGTAGATGTGTTGGAGGTATGAGAAAGAAAATGTGTTGCAGAGGTGAGTTTCTGCATGTAAGAAATGACTCTTTGGGCCCTGCCAAAGCATGCCATTACACGAATATACCATATGTAACAGAGCATAACAAAGCATGAACGTAATTTTTAAAAGCATAGCTAATGGCTTAAAGGTAGTTGGTGGCAGGTCATGTAGGGGCAGCCTGCTGTCAGTGCCAGTTGGCTAGAGTCAGAACCTCATGTGTTTGTGCTTACTCCCTGTGTTAACCTCAAACAACACGATGGTGGTTACCCCTAACAAAGATGGTGGTAGTCATATGGTGCAAAGCATGGAGAAACTACAGGGATGTTTAACAGGTAAAAATGACAAGAGAAACATATATAAAACAGAGAACATACATTTAAAACAGAATCACACCCATGTTGCCACTCATTATTCACCATTCTTTTATACATGAAGTAGATAGAAAATTTTTTTAAGTGCTGGCAGCTGCTGTTGGGCAGGAAAAATGGATCTGCTTTCCAGGCTAGATGATACAGATGCATCCATAGCTGAAGCAGGATAGGAGAGAGAGGTTTCTTTTTTAATTGATTTTTATTGAGCTCTACATTTTTCTCAGCTCCCCTCCCTGCCTCTCCCCTACCCATTCAATCCTTCCCCTAAAGGTGTAAGTCACAAACAATCCCACACCAGTTTGAAATTATGATTGATTGAATGGTTATTTATTTAAATGGAAAAAGCTTATAGATCACCGTCCCAGACAACAGCCCTCTGCATGATCAGGAAAGGAGTCTAGTAGATGGAAGTGGAGCCGGAAGCAAGAAAGTGAACACATGGTTACCACTGCTTTTTAATGCAAATGAGACCATGCCCAAGTGGACTGGTATCTTAAAGTCTATTGGCTGAAGGAACTTAAACAGCTCCTGTAGCACCACTCCCGTTTGTTTAAGTAAGCGAGTTCTAAACCTACTACAAAATTATATACAATAAGAACAAATATCCTATTCTAACTAGCTTAAATCTTGTATAATAAATAACTTAGTCAAGTCATGAGAGGAAAGTAACTACATTTATATATATATATAGTCTTCAAATTTATCAAAGATCTGAGAAGGGAAAAAATGTTACCTGAGTAATTAGGAAGTGCAAGCAAACAACTTCTAAAACATGCAACAAATGACAAAGACAACTGGCAACCTGGGCAATCACCCAAAATTACGCTGCAGCATTGAAGCAATCAACTTTGGCTATGGCCTAACATAACTGACTAAGACAGTAAACAACTGTACAATAAATGAGGACAATGACCTCCAAATGTAAACAATGTACAAGCATACATTGCAATATGATAAATGTATGCATATATGTATATATGTGTGTATATATATACATATATATTTAAGCAGAGGTAGAAGCATGCATGCATACAATAGTCAGTATAATTTAACTTTGTATCAATGTACAAAAATCAATACCAATATAGTTGTCTAAAAACAATAACTCACAAGTACTAAACTATATTATCCCTCTTTTTTTTCTATTTTCTTAAAGATCCTCGAGCTTATAAAATTCCTTCCCAATCCTTTACCATATACTAATTATAATCAACCCTTAAATGATGTCCATAATCCCAAGGACAAACTTTACTGGTAGAGGGGACATCATCATCTAGAATTATTTCAAGCTGTCTTTGGAGCGACATTCTTTCTGGGGGATCCTGTGAAAGTAAAATGATGGTTGAAGATTAATGTCTGGTAAGATTGCAAATATTCTCTGAGCATTTCGTGGCGGTCTGGCCAGAATGTTGTAAAATGTGTGCACCATTTCACCTAAACAAGTTGGACTTGTCTTGTGCAGCTGGTACCCAAAACAGTTCTTGTAGTAGCACTATCAGTATCATGATGTCATATCAACCAGGTGGAGTTTTTTTTTTTTTTTTACGTTCCCCATCTACTTCATGGAAACTTCAAAAATTACTTCAGGAAATTTCATCGTTTGTTGTGGAAAATTTAAACATTATTTATGTAGATATATATAGACATATATTCAATGAAAGGGATGATAAAGACAAAAATAGATATGAAGAAAAACAAAGATGTTTTCTAAATTCTTTTTTCTTTCTTTCCCATGTCAAACGACTCTTGACATGAGATACAAACACTAGGTTTTTTCTTTTAGCAACTTGCTTTATTTAAAGAAGGAGAGAGCCATTGTCCAACTCTAAAACCAGCTCTATATATTCATAAATATATACATACATGTACACACACACACACACACATATATATATGTATACATTGTATCATTTGTACTTACGATCCATATTTGATTTCCTTGATGATCCTAACTGGATAGTTATTTTTCTACCTGTCATCATCCAAACATCAGGGGTTTCTTGAATTTTTGAAGATGAGTATTTTCCTGCAAAGACAAGAACAGGACCCTGCCCCCATCCTAAATGATTTTTTTTACCACCTGTATGATTATCACCAGTGTGGATGATCTGTTATTTCTCTGTTTCAATAGGTTTCTCCTTTTCAAAGTGAATACTTATTAATTTTAATGGTATCCATATTTGCTAAGTTGGTAGAACATGAGACTCTTAATCTCAGGTTCGTGGAGTCATGGCCTACATTGGATGCCACTCTGTAGTAAAAGGAGCTGCAGGCCGCTTCCCACCACCCAGATCCCAGCTAGCTTTACCCAAAATAATTACATGGAAACTGTATTCATTTAAACACTGCCTGGCCCATTATTTCTAGCCTCTTATTGGCTAGCTTGTACATATTGATTCAAACCATTTCCAATAATCTGTATCACCATTTGATTGTGGCTTTCCAGCATGAGTCTAACCAGCATCTGTCTCAGAGAGAAGAGCCATGGTATCTGCCTGCCTGTGTTTTCTTTCTCCCAGCATTCTGTTCTGTCTACTCTGCCTATCTAAGCTGATGTCCTATCAAAAGGCCAAGGAAGTCTCTTTATTTAACCAATGAAAGCAACACATAGAAAGAAGATCCTCTTACACAATCCTTCAAGGTCCCCATGTTCCCAATTTACTCAGGAGTTCTTGCCTTTTTCTACTTACCATGTAGATCAGATATATGTAAGTCTTTCTTAGTGTCCTCATTATGTTCTAAGTTGTCTGGGATTGTGGATTGTAGACTGGTTTTCTTTGCTTTATGTTTAAAAACCACCTATGAGTGAGTACATGTGATAATTATATTCCTGTGTCTGGGTTACCAAACTCAAAGTAATGTTTTCTAGCTCTATCCATTTTCATGCAAATTTCAAGATGTCATTTTTTTTCTGATGTATAGTATACCATTATGCAAATTTTAAACAAGAGAGAGAAATGGAGCATATATAGGTGGAGGAGGAGGAGTATCCCACCTCAGACAGACTTAGTTCTGGTGGGAAGCAGCCCAATGGGAAAAGTGGATAGGCAGAAGATGCCTGTGGTGCTGAGTTTATCATGGATGATACATAAAAACCTATTCTATTAGCCTGTTCACTGACAAATTAGTAATTTCCCTCAGAATATTGGGATCTAAGTTACCATTGGGAGGTCATTTTAGAGTGCAATGTATGGGGTACTTAGGCCATTTCCCATAAGTGAGGTAGAGAGAAAGAGAAAAAAAATAAAATAAATGAGGCCCAATGGCTATGTTGACTAAATGTGTCCTTGAGATAGAGTGTGGGATAGTGATTGGTGTAAACCAGTCCAAGGACCATTGTCACAGTGGTTGGGGCCAAGGCTGAGAAGCCTGAGGTACAACAATCTGAGACAAGAAAGGAGTTCTCAGTCCTCAGTCATGGGAAATTGCTGGAAGTGAATATCAGGTTAGAATTAGGGTTAGGGCTAGGGTTAGGGTTAGGATTAGAGGAGGGGACCATATCATTTGCAGTTCATATTGTATGCAGCAGTGCAGCTCACAGGGATTTGGAAAGTGTTCCATTTCCAGGATCCCTGCATGTCTCAGCTTGCTCACCTATGGGTGGGAGGAAACACAGAGAGAGCCTGGCTGACTCATGCACCAATGTTATGGTTCATGACATGAGTGACCCTGCCAGATCCTACAGCATGTGGAAGAACACCACACACAAGTAAGGGACAGACAGATTTATCATCCAGAGAGAGCTTAGGTATGAAGAGTTTATTTAGTAGGTATTGGGTGGGTATAAGTGTAGGGAATATGGGGGGAAGACAGAGAGAAAGAGAGATAATAGTGGAACAGAGAATAATGAGGAAAGAAAAGAAAGAAAAGGAGAGAGAAAGCTGCCTTCTCAGACAGACAGCTGAGAGAGAGAGAGAGAGAGAGAGAGAGAGAGAGAGAGAGAGAGAGACCAGCTTGCCTTATTTGGAAAGGGGAAATTGGGAGTGAGTAGAACTTTTCTATTAAAGGAACTGGATACTCAGGTGACAAGACAGGCCAGCTTAGTTGTAATTATAACAGTGCCCTTGCATATATACCTAGAGAAGTCATTTTGTCAAACTGTGAATGTGAAGTCTTGATTATTTTGGAGATCAAATTTGATGGATATATTCCAGAGCCATGAGATACTTGCTAAGGAAAGCTACTAGCAGAGACTGGAACCACCCTAAGAGAGAAAAATGTGTTCCAATCAACAAAAGTGAAAGGGGTTGAATATCTGAACAACACTGTAGCATCACACATGGAGATACAGAATTTGGAGTTTAGCCTGCTGAGTTTCAGTGTTGATTCAGTACAGTTTTTCCTCACTATGTCCCTCTCCTACCCTTTGGAAAGGTAATGTATACCCTGTATAATTGTACATTGGAAATATATATATTTCTTTTTTAATTTTATAGATATTAAATATAATAAATTACATTTTGTCTCAGAAGAGTTTGGAGTTTGGACTTTTAAACATTGCTGATACTATGATAGACTATGTGGATTCTTGAAGTTGGAATAAATATATTTTGCATTATGATTTGGCAATAAGCCTATCGATGACAGGGAGTAGAATGTGGCATTTTGAATAAAATACACCCTATAGGCCCATAGGTAGTATCGCTGTTTATTAAGAGGAAGGGCCTCTTTGAAGTAGGTATATCCTTGTTCTAGGAGGTATGTTACTGGGGAGAGGATATGAGGTCTCAGAAGTTCAGTGGTTCATTTTTTACTTCCTGCAGTCTGCTTATCCAAATGTAGAACTATTAGCTCTTTTCTAGTACCATGCCTGACTCCATGCTTCCATGCTTCCATGCTTCCTGCCATGATAATGAACTATACCTCTAAAACTATAAGCCTATGCCAATTAAATATTTTTCTCTATAGGAATTGATGTGGTGATATTGTCTCTTCATGGTAATAGAAACCCACACTAAGACACAATCAAGATTTACGTAACTCAATTTGCTTTCTGATGTTTTGATAAAAAAGAATACTTAAAGCAACTTGGAGGAGGGATGGTTTATTTTATCATATATTTTCCAGGTCACAATTTACCAATAAGCACAGTAAGAATGGGAACTTAAAGCAGAAACGTACAGGTAGAAACTGAACCAGAGGCCATAGTGACTTGTTTCTTACTCAGTTGATCTCCATGGCTTGCTCAGCTTGCTGTGTTATTTAATCTAGGACCACCTGTCTCAGGGGTGGAACTGCTCACAATGGTCTGCAAACTCCCTCGTTAATCATTAATTAAGAAACTGTTCCACAAACATACCCACAGTATTGGTCTGATAAGTCAGTTCATTAACTGAGATTTGTTCTTCTTAAGTGATTCATTTATTATCAAGTTGACAGATAAGTAGCCCATTCTGTATTAAATGATGTAGACTTGATCAGTCTCAAGAATAAATGTGCTGGTCTTGTATAAAATATTAGGTTTTGTTTATCTATTTTTACACACTTTATATATTTATGTATTTTTTATTAAATTAAAATTTTTCAGCTTTGTTATCTCAAAGGATAGACTATAATCTCATCATTTTATGCAGAAAATAGTAAATTAAACAAGGAAAAATTCTATCCTTTGAACTTCAACTCAGCATGACTCAAGATCTAATGTAAACCAACCCTGCTAGCTAGCCAGAGCAAACATGATGGAAACGAATTAGAAGGCACATTACTGAAATGGCCCTATGATAAGGACATAAGTAGTTGAGGTGATTCATATTACGACACTAACATGACACTAGTATAGACTGTGCTTTATTATTGTTTACCAAATTATTAGGATGCAGACATAAATGTTCTATCTCTACTCTAGCCCTATCCTACTCACCATTGAGCAATGATAATTCTGATACCATGCAGCAAATGGTGTTACATCAGGCAGTTTGAGCAGCACTTCATATATATTATTTCATTTTTGCAAACTTATGTCACAGAAAAAGGAGATTAACCTGAGTTTAAATTACTTCACCAAGTAACAGAGATTTTAATGCTGATTTGCTGATAATAAAGCTATTATCCAATAAAGAATTTTAATAGCTAGGATTTACAGGTTGTATGTTATAAAATATCAGGTAGCAAATTATAGGAGTGATAACTAATAAAGTAGATGACAAAAATCCAGAGTCAGTATTTTCAAGGTTTGCAGAAAATAGATCATACCAATCAAACAGACAGAAAGAAATTCAAGTGACAGGAATTAAGGATAGATATAACGTTAAAGAATGGAGGCTCTCATACTTTTTATGTGAACATTTGGTACTCAATGAATGGTAGCTTTGACACTGGTCAGTGAGCAACAGACACAGACTTGTTTGCTACATAGTGGGTAGACATAATAGGTTTGCCTACAGGTTAAAGCAAAAAATCAAATAAGCAGCAAAAATTGTTTGTAAAATAAAGAAACTCTCTGGAAGAAAATTTATTTTATAGATCTTAAAACCTGAAAAAAGTAAATATTTATCTTTATACATAGACATCATTCTGTGCAATAAATGTAAAAGAACAAGAAGCAAATAAAATGTATATTAACTGTTGAAGAAAATTTGTTTAAAACGGCCACTTGTTCTACCTGACGCATAAAAACTGTATTAATGTAATCACTGTTTGTCCCATTAGCTCTAAGTTCTTATTGGCTAACTCTTACAAATTAATTTAGTCCATCTCCATTAACCAGTATATCACCTCATAGCATTATCTTATCAGCAATGTTTTAGCACATCTGTCTCTGGTGGCTCTATGGCTTCTCTCTCCACCTTCCTTCTCTCAGCACTCGGTTCAGTTTTCCCCATCTACCTAAGTTCTGCCTTGCTATAGGTCCAAAGCAGTTTTTTTATTTATTAATGATAATCACGGCACACAGAGAGGACTCCCACATCAAGCAATTGCAACTATGCTCAGAAGTGAAATATTGTAAGCATTCTGCCCAAGAGTAAGTGATTCTTACTTTGGGTAGTATGCGATTTCCCTTCTGCTTTCCCGTATTTGCTTGATGTATCCAGTTAAACACTATGCCCTTCAAATATAAGCCATTGATAAAGACCTGTTGAAGAAAATTCATGAAACCCAGGTCATATTATAACTGTAGAAGTTATTGTCCTTGTTACTGATACTAAAAAAGATTGGGTCTTAGCATAAAGTTTTAAAACATTCAGTCTGTGTTCACTTGGCTTTATTTGCTTTGGCAAGACATCATAGCAGCATGAGTATATAGAGGAAATGGCTCTTCATCTTGCCTCATAGCAAGTATTATGCATAAAGAGGAAAGAAGCAGGGCCAGAGATGCTGCGGGAGTATCTTCTGCTGCCTCAGCCAATAGTTGCTGAAGCACGAGCCCATAGTGTGACGGGGAGCGCCTTCCGCACCGTCAGCCAATAGCCGTTGAAATACCAGCCCACTGGGGCGTGGTATATTTCTCTTTTAAAAAGAGACATAGATCCCAGATCAGACCCACTTGGTTCCAGCGCTTGGTCCCGGCTCCTGCTCCAGCGGTTAGGCTCCCTTCCTGACGGTTTATGGTGTATGTAAGTTTTACCCCCCAAAATAAATAACCCCTTAAAACATAACTGGTGTGGGATTGATTCGCCGATACAGGGACCCTTGGCTATGTACATCCTCAAGCTAGGCCATAGTTTCCTACACAGAACTTTTCAAAAGAGCTGTAGTAACTGCAGCTATAGACTATAACGCAGGATGTCTTTTTAATGACAGGTTGTTTGCTATTCAAAGAACAGTATATAAAAATTACAAAATACATTATAGGTGCTTGTATATAATTGTAGAAAAAAGAAACAATTAAAAAAGTAGTCTCCATAAAATAGAAGCAATGTACAATTTCAGTTATCCTTTTAGGTTTTCATGCAGTGTTAGTTATTTAAAAGTAAATGTGCTTGTATTTACTGTTTTGAGAGAGTATTTTACTATGTAGCCATGACTATCCTGGAACTCACTATGTATTTAGGTCTAACCACAACTTCAGAGAACTTCACTTGTCAATGTCTCCAGAGTTAAAAGTATGTATGTTTGAAATCTATGTAAATATACTGGATGATTAATTGAAGTTTTTTTCTCAGATGTTTAAGACATTTGATAACAGCATTATAAATGTATAGAACTTTTACCAAAGTATGGAAATATAAGCTTCACATTTTTTTACTCTTACAAAAGATAAAAACATGAATATAAAACTATTATCCAAAGAAATTTATAAATCTTTCAAGATAACAAGACATGTCTGGAATCTTACACCTCAAACAAATTTTAAATGATTTAAGAAATGAAATGTTAATTACTGTATTTAATCATTATTTATCACATATGTATTAAATTATTACACTATTTCTCTTAAATATGTACAAATATTGTATGACAATAAAACTTAAGAATAAATAACATAAATATATAAGAAAATATAATTAATGTCTAAAGTTGAAAATAAATTTAACTGATAAATATTTAGTCAAAATTAGTAGAATGACACTAAATTTTATCTCCAGTAATACAAAAGCAGACATGCAAACACAGGAAACCATACTCTGCAATCTATAATATCCAATAGAAAGTTCATGAAGAGCTATTGACCAAACGTGAACTTTAATTAGATTAACCTATAATGATTTTAGTAGTTTATATGTTTCTCAGTATGAGGCAACATATTAATGACATTAAAAAGTTAAAATTTCTGAAACTTAGAAATGTTTTTTTATATGGAAAGAACAGTTTGGCTTCATCATAGGAGAAGATTCAAAATATAAAGCAAAATAAAGATAAAAAACCCATTTTAGAGATGCATCACCCAATTAGAATGTGTGTGAATACTGGATCATTGCTCAGATAAAGCATCCATAAAAGAGAAAATAACTGAGACAAGTAGAGAAATCTAAAATAGTTGCTGGTTCAACTGTATATTTTAAAATATTATTAAAACCTGGTGAATATAACCTAATTTGGAAATATCTTTTAAGATGAATTATTGAAGATGTGGTCATGTTGGTGTGTTGTATGTTGTAATCCATTGTTGTTTAGTCATTACATAAGGAAATGTTACAGAATACAGAGGACTCATACTGAAACTGAACTAGAAATTTCTTCCCTTCTGTTCAGCCTTCAAAATATTCCAGCAAGCAGCTGAGAAAGAAGGTTAACAGTGGTCTTCCTCAGGTTAGGACCCTAACTATTACAACCTACAGAGAATCATGGTATTGACATGATCAAGCAGTCATGAGAGTCTTGCATCATAAATTTCATAGTTTTGAGCCCATAGTTTCTGAAGTACTGATGCCTTTCATTTCCTGAGTAAATAAGGAGATACCTCAGGCAGTGAAGTACTCAAGTCTCTCGTGCTGCTTTGTGTTCCTTAAAAGTTAAAAAGTATATAGAAGTTAGTTTGGATGATTAGTCTTAGATATTAAACTGATGCACTCTGTCTTCCTTGGAAATATCATTATATCATGGCAACCACTACTATATTCTGTTTTGTTAAGTGGGTTGAAAAGTTTGATTGCTTGGAATAAATTTGTCTTAGCCCCAGTGTCCTGAGAGCCTTCGAAATTGGACTGCTTTTAATCCCCACAAATCTTATCAGAAGACTCTTGTTTGATAAGTAAATTCTGATGCTTACAAATAGCAATTTGACAAGGAAGAGGTAATAACACATGAAACAGTGGCCTAACTGTTGTCAGGGTACCTGATTTCCAGTCATATCTGAATCCCATTCTGTTGGAGGGAGTTCATGTTTTGTACTGTGGAACTGGTCAAAGGCCCATTATTGGTAAGGTATAGGCACTATATATGAATCAACTGCTTTTGTTTTGCTAAATGAATAGGTTGTCAAACTTTCTCTTAATTTATATAACCTTAGATAATTTATGCTCCCAGTATTGATCAAATAAGCCTCTCTTTGCAACAAATTGTGGATAATGGAGATATTCATGGCTGGTAAAGATTCCAAAAACAAGTGACTTTTGCATGTTCAGCCACAAAGAAGGCATTAACGGAACCCCCTCTAAGGTTTGGAAGACACAGTGCAAGAGTGGACAGAGATATGTGAAAGTTAGATAACGGGAATGAGGTCTATGAAATCCTGTCATACAGGCAAGAAATGATCATCACACTAATGACCTCAGAGCATCTAATATTCTTTCATAAGACCTTCACATGAATAAGCCAGGTAAGGTTGGTTCAGTGCTTAAGAGCCCTTGTAGTTCTCACAAAGGACTTGGGTTAACTTCCAGTACCTACACGGTGGATCACAACTGTCTGCTACTCCATGTCTACTACAAATCTAATTCTTTTTTAAAAGTTTGTGGGCACTGGGAATACATATGGCAAATATACATACATGCAGGCAAAATATTCATGATTATAAAATAAATATTTTATTTTAAAAACTCTGAAAAAATTTAAAAAGTAAGACTGAGAAGGTTAGCATACAGTCACAGATTGGAGAGCAGCTCATGGGACCCTGTTCTTCCCTATCCCACTCTACCCCATGGAAGTTAGTTACAGTTTTCCTAGTTAGGTTTTTATTTATTTGTTTTGTCAACTTGTCACAAGCTTCAGTTAAAATAAGAAGTTCAAATAAGAAAGAACTACAATTGAAAAAATACCTCCCTAACATTGGTCTGAAAGTAAATATGTGGTACATTTTATTAATCAGTAATTGATGTAGGAGGGTCCAGACTACTATGCTTCGTGCCATTCTAGAGTAAGTGGTCCAGGAGTATATAAGAAAACAGGCAGAGAAAACTAGAAAAAGCAACCCCATGTTGCCTCTGTTTCAGTTTGTGATTCCAGATCCCTGCCTTGAGATTGCATCATGACTTTCCTGAGTCATGGAGTGTTACCTGAAGGTTCTAAGAAGAAATAAACTCTTTCCTCTGTAAGCTGATTTTTGAATATGATGTTTTGCTACTGAATAGAAATCATAATTCAGACAACAGTCAAGTAACAGAAAACTAATTTTCTTCAGTGAAGCAGCCACTGATTAATTACTCACTTTTCAGTAGATAGTTTCATACCCATTCCTAAATGGATGACTATAGTTTAAACCAGTGGGTAACAAAACAAAATAAAAAAAAAAAACAAAAAACAGAAGACACAAAGGTGGGATGAGAACTTGATGAGAAGGAAAGATTAGAGGAGAATAATTGTAGGTAGATTACATAATTTACATGTGCAAAATTATCAAAATTAATAAAAATAAGCAAATAAAGTGAAAATAAATGAAAAAAATCAAGCCCAACATATCATCTGAAACCTGGAAAATCATTCATATTAAACTGCCTATAGAAAATAACTTCAGGTGGGACAATGTTAGAATGTATTTTAATTTTAATACAATGTTTTAATATTGCACTTATAATTGGACTGTATATATATATGTACATATATATACATATATAATATATATACATATGTATTACAAAATTCAGTAAACCTTAGTTTATTAAATGTGTGGGCTAGTTAAGTAAATATAAGTAGAAAAATGTGCAAATCTTACAATGAAAGAGGAAGATATCTGTACTAAGATATAATTTTTTAGCTAATGAAATTACTCAATAAGAAAAGCCTGACTATGAATGACTATATTAGGCTGTTCTCTAAGTCTCAGTATTTATATCTCTGGTCAAATGCTACTTTCAGCCTTAATTAGAGAGGTTTCCTTTTGCAATGAATGACAGTAACTGTAGAGGTGTAGGACTTCTCAAAGAGCTTAGAATAAGTGGCAGTTAAATGCTCAAGCCTAAACAGAACATTTATAGTGTGGGAGTCAGCCATGATAAGCTAAGTATGGGCAAGTCACCCAAATGAAGTTTTTACGTTCAACCATTTTCACCTGCCAAAATAGAACTGAGCCATCAATAAATTTAATAAGAGGCCTGAGTCTCAGTAGTTTACCCAGAAGCAATACTTGACTGCAGGAAAAACCACAAGCTGAGATTACCTAACCACCACCCAATAACAGACTATTTAAAGGAAATGCTTAACATTCCAACTGCTGTAGATAGGACCACCTGCCAGAACACACTCACCAGGACACCCCTAGAAAATGTCAGCCAATCAGGTGTCCTAAACCTCAGAAACCCCTCACCCCCACATTTACTACTATAAAAACCCAATTCTTTTTTTCCACAAAGTTTATTAAAATATAAAAGTTTCCATTTCCGCCCCTCCTCCCAACACCCTCCCACTTCCACCACTCCCTCTCCTCTTCCCTCTCCATCCCTAAGAGCAGTCAGGGTTTCCTGCCCTGTGGGTAGTTCAAGTTCCTCCCTCTTCCCTCCAGGTCCAGGAAGGTGAGTATCCAAACAGACTGGACCCCAAAAATCCAGTATATCCAGAGGAAACAAGTCCCAGTGTCATTGTTAATGGCTTTCCAGAAAGACTCCGGGCCAGCCACATTCAGAGAATCCGGCCTCATTTAGAGAATCTGGTTGGATCACATGCTTGTTCAGTCCCAGTCAACTGGCCTTGGTGAACTCTCATTAGATCAGTCCCCTTGTATCAGTGGGTGATCGCACCCCTCGCGGTCCTGATTTCCTTTTTCATGTTCTTCTCCCTTCTCCTCATTTGAACCTTGGGGGGCTCAGTCCGGTGCTCCAATGTGGGTCTCCATCTGTATCGCCATCCATCGTCGGATGAAGGTTCCCTCAAATCTTGCCTTCTCTTTTTTTTTATGAGAAAATAATTTTATTAAATTATAAAAGTTTCCATTTCCGCCCCTCCTCCCAACACCCTCTCACTCCCCCCACTCCCTCTCCTCCTCCCTCTCCATCCCTAAGAGCAGTCAGGGTTTCCTGCCCTGTGGGAAGTTCAAGTTCCTCCCCCCTCCCTCCAGGTCGAGGAAGGTGAGTATTCAAACAGACTGGATCCCCAAAATCCAGTATATGCAGAGGAAACAAGTCCCAGTGTCATTGTCAATGGCTTTTCAGAAAGACTCCTGGCCAGCCACATTCAGAGAATCCGGCCACATTTAGAGAATCTGGTTGGATCACGTCCTCGTTCAGTCCCAGTCCTGATCTCCAAAATATACAAAGAACTCAAGAAACTAGAAAATAAAACTCTAATTAACCCAATTAAAAAATGGGGTACTGATCTGAACAGAGAATTCACAACAAATGAACTTCGAATGGCCAAAAGGCACTTAAGGTCATGCTCAACCTCCTTAGCGATCAGGGAAATGCAAATCAAAACAACTTTGAGATATCATCTTACACCTGTCAGAATAGCCAAACTCAAAAACACCAATGATAGCCTATGCTAGAGAGGATGTGGAATGAGGGGAACAGTCATCCATTGTTGGTGGGAATGCAAACTTGTGCAGCCACTGTGGAAATCATTGTGGCGGTTTCTCAGGAAACTGGGAGACAACCTCCCTCAGGACCCAGCAATTCCACTCTTGGGAATATACCCTAGAGATTCCCTAACATACTGCAAAAGCATTTGTTCAACTATGTTCATAGCAGCACTATTTGTAATAGCCAGAACCTGGAAACAACCTAGGTGCCCCTCAATAGAAGAATGGTTAAAAAAGGTGTGGAACATATACACATTAGAGTTTTGATCTTGCCTTCTTTGCTCACGTTCTCTTTCCTTCTGCTTCTCGTTTGGACCTAGGGAGTTAAGTCCAGTGTTCCAATGTGGGTCTCTGTCTCTATCTCCATCCATCGTCAGATGAAGGATCTATGGTGATAAGCAAAATACAAGAGTCCCAGGTAACCTCGGGTGCATGTGGGGGTGGGAGGGTTGATGGAAGGGGAGAGGGTTAGAGAGAAGGGAGCAGGGGAGAAATGGAGAATGCTTGGAGGACTGGGAGGGGGGAGGGAGGAAGGATAGAAATGGGATCAGGGAAGAATATATCTCAACTAAGGGAGTCAGTTTAGGGTTTACTAGACACTTGATTATAAATGGGATCCCAGGTCCAAGGAGAGATCCCCAGATTGTTCTCTGGACAGAGGAGAGGGTGCCTGAACTGGCCTTAGCCCATAACCATACTAAAAACCCAATTCTAACTGAGCTCGGCGCTCTCCTTTATTCCAATACATTGGACATGCAGAGAGAACAGGTTTGCAAACTTGCTTAAAATAAAGGCTTTTTGCTTATAAATATAGTACTTGGTCTCCTTGTTCGTTTTTGCAGGAACTTTGCTGATTTGGGCATAACAGTTTTGGGCTCATCCTGGATACCCAAAGCCCACTGGGGCTACCACCTATAGAACCTTTAACCAACTGCTAAGTTCTCTGTGTTTTGTTTTATGTCTCATGTTTTTGTTTGTATCTCATGTCTTTCTGTGAGCAGACCCAGGAACCGTAAGTACCTGTAGACAATCTACGGACGCTCAAAAAGATCACAGGTGGTGTGCCTGGAGAAGATGTTCCCAAGACCCTCAAGCAGAGATTGGTTCCCTCTGGTGAGATATGTGAGTACCAGTCTCTTAGTTCTGTGGTAAGACATGCGGGTAGCATTTTCAGTTCTGTGTAGAAACCTGTAGGGAGTGGTCTCATTTGGATAGAGGGGCTGGCCACACTTGCAAAACAACTTAAATTTGTGTCTTTAGTTTGGTTTGATTCCATTGTCCTGTATGTCAGCATGTTCTGCATTGTGTTTTTGTCCTGATATAGGCTAATGCTGATGATATGGCACTGACTCAAATCATGACTTCTTTGATTTTAATATTGCAATCACATACAGGACTTTAGAGATAGGGCTGTAAGCATGGAGTATATTTCCCTTGCCGCCTTAAACATTTTATAAAAAGTAGCCAGCTTTGGCTCCAAGCACAAGGATGCTGGCTGCTGGGGCAGCATGCTTGTGTGGATGGAAGGCTAGGCTATGCATGCTTGTTGTTACCACATAGTAAGGCTGCCAGCCACAGTTGTAGGAGGTGAATATACCCCAATAAGATTTCAAACACAGAACAGAGAATCTGGGGTTAATTGTTATGGCTTGGAGAGGTTAACAATCTCTTCCCCACCTCCCATGCTGGACTCTCTGAATGAGGCTGACATTGGGGGCTGACTGATATAAGCCATTGATAAAGGCACTGGGACTTGTTTCTACTACATGTACTGACTTTTTGGAACCCTACTCTATTTGCATAGGCCTTCCTAGGTCTGAATGAAGGCGGGGGGGCCTTGAACTTCTCACAGGGCAGGGTTCCCTGCTCTCTCTTTACAAGGTAGGGGGAGGGAGAAGGGTGAGTGGGGGAGCAGGATGGGAATGGGAGCAAGGTAGAAAGTGTAAATTTTTGAATGAAACAAAAAGCAAGAAAGATTTTGGTATGTTGTCTAAAAAGCAAAAGAGATTTTTGTATGCCATCTGGAAAGTGAAGGAGAAAGCAGGAGACTAAAAGAATAAATAAAAATGGATTAAAAGTACATAAAATGTTATAGAAAGTCAAAAGAGGATGTAAACTATGTTTGCTCTGGTTTCTCATACATGCAAATACTAAATGTGCTTATTTTGTTGAAAAGTTTGTGTAAGTTTTCTTGCAAGCATGGAGTTGAGACTTTATTACTGAGCTCTGATTGCTAAATTTGGGTTAGCAGAAATTCAGATAACTTTTTGGTATAGATAATGTTAAAAGTGCTATATGCTCATTTTTTATTATAAAGGTAAATCTAGATTTTGATTATGGTTCTTTCCTTGTTAGACCCATATTTTATTTGCGTATAATCTATACATGGATAATTTTAAAAAAACATAAGACATAATTCCATTTTAAATTTTAGATTGTCATTTTGCTAGAGTTAAAAAAAATATGCCACATGATTTCATAGTGATCTTGATTAAAGACAATCATGTGGAGTGGGCCTAACAAATCTCCAAGATAGTTTAGATTGAGATAGATTAATGGTACACCTCAATGTTTGTATACACATACAAAAAAATGTACCTTGTTGTGGCAGCTAGACTTTGTTTATTTAAAAGTCACCCAGGTGATATTGGTTAAAAAGACATAAAGAGATCATTAAAAAAAAAACCTAAGGTTTATAAATGTATAGCAGGACTAGAGACCCAAAGAATATGCAGTTGCAACAATGGATCTTAATAGATTTAAAAATGCCAGTGCCTGGTGATAGTCACCAAAATTACCAGCTACAGTTAAATGGAGCACACTGAGATCTAAAAGACAGGCTATATATATGCTGTCAAGCAAGGGACCAAAGAAATACTTCAATTTTAATACTGCAGAAAGACATATAAGAGATTTTATTTTTTAGAAAAAATTGAAATAAACCTATAAGGCTGTGAGACATCTGTGCTATGAAATGTTTTGTATTGTTAACAGGCTAGAAATTAGGGTCAGAGTCATAAGCACCAAAAGCTAACCAATGTCATTATTGTTCTTTTCTTGTGATACAGAAGGCAATGACCTAAGCAGTTTGACAGAGGGCTTAGAACAGCATCCAAGCTTATAAATCTCGATCTTTTGGAGGTTGTTGTACAAGGGCAGTCTAGAACCACCTGCATGTCAGATGTTTATATTGACATTCACAAAATAGGCAAAGCTGCAGTTGTAGCCTCCTTTTCTTTGCTGTGTTGGGTTTAAGTTATTTGGATAAACTGAATCATAAATTTTTGTATTGATACTAAGAGGTTTGTGCCTCATCTTCTGGGAAAAGAATGCCAGTCACTCAGAGATAATTAGAAATTCAATGGTCTTGTTAATAATAGAGAACAAAACATTTACAGGGAAGCTGGATGAAAACTTATTCAACTGGTCTCCTTGGTTAAAGACCTTACTTTCAGTGCTAACAGCCCCCTAATGATTTTGATTTTTCTTATCAACAGATTTGAGACCCTGGACAGTCAGAACCCATGATCCAGTCCTTACATGGGTACTTGTGAAAGGGGAAAAATGTAGGGCCTAGGGTAGCTTTCCCAGAACAACTTGGTATACACCTGTTAAGGCAGGTTCTATAAATGAGCAAAAAGGTAGACCTTTGTCTCTATTTGCTCTAGGGCAATGCTCACTCTTAGACTCCCTCCTGTTCCTGTTTTACCCTGGAAACTATTCCTTGCCTTTGCAGGAGACAGCATTAACAGCTAGATATAAATTTGTTCTGTGTTTACCCTCTGAATAACTAATTTAGTTTGCTAATCAGCTTGACAAAATGTGGAGTCCTAGTCTTGTAAATGCTCCTAACTTGTTATAGACTGTTAGAAAATACAAGTTAATCAGTCATTTTTAAAGTACTAATATAATTAGTTACAAGAATAAGCCTTATTTAGTTCCCTGTATATGTTCTCAAAGTCAAATATAAAACAAATAATAAAAAAAAGTTTGTCTAATAAGACATACCTAGGCAGCACTCATACTTCAGAGATCTGCAGAATATGGAATTTAAAATAATATTTTAAAAGCTTATTATATTATAGAGAGACTTCAAGATCCTATCAGTAACCCAAGGTCTCCAAGAAAAGATTATGAAACACCATGAGGTCTCCACCTGGATCACGACAATCCTGACCAAATGGATGAGATGTCCCAGCACAACACTGGCTGCCAGAACCCAGTCCAGACTGTGGACAAATAGCAAGACCTTGAAGAATTGATTGTACCACTTTTGCCTAGACAAAATAAAGTCAGCCTTTTCCATGTCCCTCTTCCACAGAATAATAAAAATTTACTTTATGGGCCTGGCTTAGACTGTATAACTGCTTTTCTGAATATTTCTGCCTCTACTGCTAATGGAGACCTGGATATGACTAATTGTATTTAGACTTTGGTCCCTGCCATTTTTAGTAGATTCATAAACTATTTGGTCTGTACTCAGATATACTTTATTTATTCTTCTGAGATCTCTGATAGTATTGATGGCTAGAACAATTATAATGTCAGTTTAACAGCAAAAGTTATCCATATCTTTCCACAAAGTTACAGCCAGCTTGTTCATTCATTAAACATGTTTTATATAAAATCTCATAAGCTTTTAGGGTTTAAAAATGATTTAAATGCATAAGTACATGTTAAGATAAAAAAATGTTTCTAATTTCTTCCCCCCTCTATGGCAGTACTAATAAGCTAATAGAGCAATGACTACTTACTGTGTGGGTCACAAGCTCAAGATTTTAGATCTATTCTGGTTTCCAATTAAATATGAACTTCAAGGTGTTTCTCATTGGGTAAAAGACATCTCTGTCCAAACCATGCATAGTTCTCTGGACAGGAGAAAAATATATATGTTTCCAACAAATTTGTTGTTTATGCAAGGACTCAAAGGTATGAGTCTATTCCTTCTGTTTACATATAGCCATTATCAGTTCTTTTTCTAAAATATGGGTTTTTCTTTAAGTAAATAAATTTTAACTTCTGTTCCGAGTTTAAACTTATCTCAATAGGCTTCCATTTGGCTGGCAGACACATCTAGGTGTCAGCTGCTGACTACAACCTCCTCTGAATGGTGGTGAATCCTGGACATCCTAAAAGCTGATGTGGATCAATCCATTTGATAAAAACATTCCCTGTTCCTTCAACAAAGTCTGATGAGTGCCCAATTACCTAAATGCTCTCCCTACTTTGGCTACCCTTTAATTCTGCTTGGGCTTGGATAAAAATGGCCTAATGTCATCTTGAAATAGTTGCAGAAAGGAAGACATTGTCCAAGCCCCCCTGCCCAAAATATATTGAAAGGCTGAGACAAGGGGGAACTCCCTGGCCTGGGGAACAAGATAACTACCTATAGTGTCTATTAATAAACTAGGTCCAGAGTTGCCAATTAAAATATATATATATATATATATATATATATATATTAATTTGAGTATTTTCATGCCTCCTTAAAACCTGGCACAAACAGGGCCTAAGACTGGGTCCTATCATCAGTGCTCGTAAACAGGAAAATGTGGAAGCCAGCCATGATAAGGTAAGTATGGGTAGACCACCCAAATGAAGATATTATGTCCAACCATTATCACTTGCCATAGTAGAACTCGGCCTCAATACATTTAATAAGAGGCCTGAGTCTCACTAGTTTACCCAGAAGCAATACCTGGCTGCAGGAAAAACCACAAGCTGAGAATACCTGACCACCACCTAAGAATAGACCATTTAAAGGAAATGCTAACACTTTAACTGTTGTAGATGGAACCACCTGCCAGAACATAATCACCAGGACACCCCTAGAAAATGTCAGCCAATCATGGATCCTAAACCTCAGAAACTCCTCACCCCCACCTTTACTTCTATAAAAACTCAATTCTAACTGAGCTCAGGGCTCTCCATTTATTCAAAAACATTGGACATGCAGAGAGACCGAATTTGCAAACTTGCTTAAAATAAAGACTTTTTGCTTTTACATACAGGACTTGGTCTCCTTGTTGGCTTTTGCAGGGACTTTGCAAATTTGAGCATATCAATAGTATTGCCTTTAAGGATCAGGGTGCATTGTTGAAGGGAGAGGAAATAATGTAAGGGATAAATGAAATATAGGGCAGAAATAGGTTATGAAATACTGTCTTATGTGAATAACACAGCCAGAGCAATTATGATCGTATAGCAGGAACAATGGGCCTGCACAAGGGTGAGGCTATCAATAATCCATTAAGGATGTAAAAGATTTAGTGAGCTCTGATCCTCTCTGCTGAACACTTGAATACTGGTGAATTCAGGTGGAAGAACAGATATTGTCATTCATTGTGTACCCAATGATTTATCTTAAGTTGAATATGGGTGGATGAGTACATCAGTTGGCAACAGATTACTTCAAACCCATGATCAAACAAGTTGCACCAGTTAAACTCAGGTATGGTGATATATTCTTTGGGTTTTAATAAATAAAGCTTGCCTAAAGATCAGTGGCCAAAGCAGCCATCCTAGTCAGCAATAGAGGACAGGGAATTGTGGCACACACCTTTTATTCCAGGACTTGGCAGACAGGGTCAGACAGATCTCTGTGAGTTCAAGATCACCCTGGGCTACATAAAATTGAATCTGTCTAAAAGAGAAACAGAGCTCACAAAAAGGCATTCTTAGCACTTGAAATTACATGCCTTTATTCCCAGCACTAAAGAGGTAGAGACAGGAGTTGTTTGGCTGGGCAGAAAATGGAATATAAAGAGAAAGAGACAGGAACTCAGTGGGCTGTGAAGTCTGAGGTTGGTAGAGAGCATGGCAGGATCACCTCATTGTTTGTCTGAGTTTAGGTGGAAGCAGTATCTTTCTAGTGACTTGGCTGCATTGGTTTTCTGATCTTCAGCTTGAATCCCAATACCTGTTTCTGGGTTTTTATTATTCATACTACACACAGGGGGTCTCAACACCAAAAAAAAAATCTATTTGAGAAAGTGACTTATTGGGAGGAATTGAAACATACTAAGTAGAAGAGAGATAAGAATGTGAGAGCAAAATTATGTGTTATATTCATGCCTGAAACTTTGAAAGAACAAATTCAATGAAGGTATTTTTTTAAAAAAAAAAAAGAATATTGGAAAAAGTAATATGATGCCAATTTTCAGTACCTTTGCATAAGTATATACTCATACTGAAATATGCATATGTTTTATGCTTTTCTGTTTGTTTTTCCAAATTAAACATAAAAGAAAAAATGCATGTCAGAATTTGCTATTGTATAATATAGGGATATGCGCTTGGGAGAAAGATGTGGTTTGTTTCTATGAATTGTGGGCTTAGATTTGAAGTTGTTGTACCTTGTTCATACTATACGAGTACTCTATCACTCAGTTTTTTTACTCTGCCTTCCAACTATTTATTTGTGTCCTTTCTAACACTTGTTTTTACAACAAGAATTATTAAACAATTCATAAAAACATGCAGAGCAATTTGACATAGTCTTGTTCATTATGGAATTACAGCAAACATATGTTACATACAGGGGCATTAAAAAAACAATATTCAATGTTTCCAATTGTGCCAATAATTTGTGCTGTTTTCAGAAAAATAAAATTTGTTTTAAACATAGTTGGTCTTCTATACCATCTCACTTCTGTTTTAATCTTCTAATTTTAACCTTGCCCAGTTTTGCTGATAAGATAATAAGTAGCATTTCATTTGTCACCACCTTCTTAGGCAAAATATTCTAACCTTCAAAGGTACAATTATTTGAGGGAGGTCATTTGGGTATCCATGTAACCAAACCAAATGTCAGGCAATATCAAAGAACAAGGATCTTAAAAAAGAAATAGGCAAATCATTTTCATAATTGCTTCTTAATTTCATTGTTGCATTATAATTTTTTCTCAAGATGTAAAATATTTTCAGTGGTCAGTCAGTTTTGTCTTTCACTGGATGTGAGGACAGTCAATGTTCTACAAAGAAAATGGTTGAGAGAGAGACTTAGCACCTAGGGGAAAAAAGGATTGACTTATTCAATTATTTTCCTAATCTGCTTTGCAATTCTATGACATTATATTTTTAACAAAATCCTTTTGATGAAATAAAGATGTATGATATTTTGATTTGGTTCTTAGTGACACTATAAAGCCTTCTTTCTAATGTGGGTGGTTGCAAAATTCATCAGTTTTCAGAAATATAATTGGCAGAGTTCTAGTACAAATGGCACAAGTAGCATGGCAGGTTCACAGGTAGCAGCAGAGAGGCAAGCAGGCCTTCAAAATAAAGCTGGTTTGAGTATAAACTCATTACTTTTCAGTTTTCCTTTAAAGTATACTTATAGGCTCAATTAGGTTAATTGACATCTTCAGTATCTTATTCTGATGATAAATTAATGAAAAGGATTTTTTAAAATTAAAATTCCAAACTATATTTATTTTATATTATCTTAGACCAAAGTAATATGATAAGGAGATTACATACACACACACACACACATATATGTGTGTTTATATATATATATATTTCAAAATATATATCATATATACATATATATATTTGTTGAATATATTTTCTGAGCCTTTGAGCTGGGATTGCTAGAACTCAAATATACATCAAACCCCACACACTAAAATTAGGAGATTTCAACACTACTCTCTCAGCAATGGACAGGTCAACCAGACAAAAACCTAACAGAGAATTAAGAGAACAAACAGATGTAATGAATCAAATGGTCTTAACAGACATATATAGAACATTTCACCCAAAAAGGAAAGAATATACCTTCTTCTCAGCATCTCATGGAACATTTTTGAAAATTGATCCCATACTTGGTAGCATAGCAAATACCCATTAATACAAAAAAAAAAAATGGAGCAACCACCTGTGTATTATCACATCACCATAGAGTAAAGCGAGAATTTAACAACAATTCCAACCAATAAAGCCTACAACCTCATGGATAGTGAACAGTCAACTACTGGGTCAAGGAAGAAATAAAGAAAGAAATTAAAGTCTTCCTTGAATTCAACAAAGAATGAAAACACAATATACCCAAACCTATGGGACACTCTGAAAGCAGTGCTAAGAGGAACGTGCATAAAACTAAATGCCAACATAAAGAAGACATTATGACATAGAGAAAGTACACATTATGGACTTAACAGCGTAGCTGAAAGCTCTAGAAAAAAAGAAGCAGACTTACCCAGGAGAAGTAGAAGATTGGAAATAATCAAACTGAGGCCTGAAATCAACAAAATAGAAACACAGAAAACAATTCAAAGAATCAATAAAACTAAGATCCAATTCTTTGAAAAAAATCAACAAGATTGACAAACCCTATCCAAATTACTCAAAAGGCAGAGAGAAAACATTCAATTTAACAAGATCAGAATTGAAATAAAGGATATAACAACAGATACTGAGGAAATTCATAGAATCATTATGTCTTACTACAAAAACCTGCATGATACAAAATTGAAAAATGTAAAAGAAATGACTCTTTTGATAAATACCATATACCAAATTAAATCAAGACCAGGAAAACAATTTAAATAGACCTATAAGACACAAGGAAATGGATGCTGTCATCAAAAATCTTTCAACCAAAAAAAAACAAAACAAAAACAAAAACAAACAAACAAAAAAGCAGGACCAGATGGTTTTAGTGCAGAATTCTACTAGAACTTCCAAGAAGTGTTAATTCCTATACACCTTAATGTGTTCCACATAATAGAACAGAAGAGTCATTGCCAAATCTTTTTTAAGAAGCTACAGTTTCCCTGATACCAAAACCATACAAATACTCAACCAAGAAAGAGAATTACAGAACAATCTCATTCATGAACATTGATGCAAACATTCTCAATAAAATACTGGCAAACTAAATCCAAGAACACATCAAAAAAAATTATCCATTATGATCCAGTAGGCTTTTTCCCAGAGATGCAGGGCAGGTTCAACATATGAAAATCTATCAATGTAATCCATCATATAAATAAACTGAAGAAAAAAAAAAACATATTATCATTTCAATAGATACTGAAAAAGTATTTGACAAAATTCAACAGCCCTTTATGATAAAAGTCTTGGAGAGATTAGGGATACAAAGATTATATCTAAATATAATAAAAGTAATATATAGCAAGCCAACATCTAACATTAAATAAATGGAGAGAAACTCAAAGAAATTCCACTAAAATCAAAAACAAGACAAGGCTGTCTACTCTCTCCATATCTCTTCAAGAAGTACTTGTAATTCTAGCAATAGTAATGAAACAACTCAGGAGATAAAGGGTATTCAAATTGGAAAGAAATATTTCAAACTTTCATTATTTGCAGTTGTTGTAGGAGTCACGGCAGGCTGCGTCCCTCTGCCCGGTTAGCTTATACCCAAAATGATCACACAGAAATTGTATTTATTTAAACACTTATGGCCCATTATCTCTAGCCTTTTATTGGCTAACTCTCACATCTTGATTTAACCCATTTCCATTAATGTGTATCACCACTTGACTGTTGCTTACCAATACGAGTCTAACCAGCATCTGCCTCTGGCAAGACAATCATGGTGTCTGCCACAGTTTCCTTTTTCCCAACATTCTGTTCAGTGTACTCTGCCCACCTAGGTCTACACTATCAAAAGACCAAGGAAGTTTCTTTATTCAACCAATGAAAGCAATGCAAATACAGACGGACATCTTACACCATTTCCCCTTTTCTGTTTAAACAAAAAAGAAAGGCTTTCACCTTAACATAGTAAAATTACAGTTACAATATTTATATCTATTTTATCTTTTATCATATCAAAATAAAACTATAAATATCCATTCTTCAACTCCACCAAAGACTCCAGAAGGATATAATATTACCTAAATAAACAAGAAGTAAGCAACTTCCAAAACTCTAGAAATGACAGAGACATTTCTCTTCCTGGACAGTCACACAAAGTTCTTCTGTACCGTCGGGGCATCCATCTTCAGCCTACAGGCCCATATAATTTAGCAGACATTTCCATGAAGCAGGAAATTTTCAAGACAGTTCAGTCACTTTTTTTCTGTGTCCTACAAAATGTCTCACAGACTCTTTCATGAATCAGGAACCCTGAAGTATCATCTCATCTTTAGTCAAGTTCTTTAGTCTTCTCTCTGGGGTTCTTTGTGTCCAGTTTATACAACAGTTCAGGCAAGAGCAGTTTCTTGCCCAAATGACTAACTCCATAAGGAGCCTCTTCGATGCCCATCTTTCTCTTGAAGTAGATTTGTGCTGCCAGGAGCAGATGTGTCTCATTGTCATGAAAAGTCCTAAGTTATTAAAATATTTTAAATGTCATATTCTGAAGTGTTTGAAAGATATGAAGAATGCCTATTTGAAATATATCTATGGATATCTAAAAAATTAAACATGACTACAAACTTGATTATTATAGATGATAATCTATTAGCAACCTATATTTCCTAATTATACATTATATTTTTAAATGAACTACACAATCACAATACCTTAATCAAGAGCAGAAATATAACAAGATTGACCTCAAAGTTATATCACTAAACAAAATCCATACCAATGCAAATTATCCATATCTATGACATATCCCCCTTTTAATGTAAAAGAACATTTATAAACAATACTTGAGAATATGGGTGTAGTTTTTTCTCTCCAAACTCGTTGTACAGAAATGGGGGTACTGCTAATCAGGTATTTCATGGTGTATCCTGTTTGCTAGGTATCTCTCAGTCAGCAGTTGAGCAAAGTAAATTTTTGAGGGTGTTTACAGCAACCTTTCAGGAGAGCATGATCCATTGTAGCATATAGGACTAGAAGCAATCTACAGGGTATCATTCTCTGTGAAAACAAAGGAAGAACCTCTTTTCCAAAGCATCATATCCTTAGACCCAAATTCCAAAGTCAAGATACCTTTATAAAATACAAAAAGTCAAACTACTGATTTCCACAGTGACTGAACAAGTTTGCATTCCCACCAACAATGGATGAGTGTTCCCCTCACTCCACATCCTCTCCAACAGAGGCAATCATTGGTGTTTTTGAGTTCAGCTATTCTGACGGGTGAAAGATGGTATCTCAAAGTTGTTTTGATTTGCATTTCTCTGATTGCTAAGGAGGTTGAGCATGACCTTAAGTGTCTTTTGGCCATTAGAAGTGGCAGTTTCTCAGGAAGCTGAGAGTCAACCTACCTCAGGACCCAGCAATTCCACTCTTGGGAATATTTCCAAGAGATGCCCTATCATACCACAAAAGCATTTGTTCAACTATGTTCATTGCAGCACTATTTTTAATAGCGAGAACCTGGAAACAACCTAGGTGTCCCTCAATAGAAGAATGGTTAAAGAAGGTGTGGAACATATACACATTAGAGTTCTACTCAGCAGTAAAAAACAATGACATCTTGAATTTTGCATGCAAATGGATGGAAATAGAAAACGCTTTACTGACTGAGGTAACCCAGACCCAAAAAGAGGAATATGGTATGTATTCACTCATAAGTGGATTCTAGCCATAATTAAAGGTCTTTGAGCCTATAATTCGTGAACCTAGAAAAGCTAAATAAGAAAGTGAACCTGAAGAAAATTATATAGTTATCTTCCTGGTTATTGGAAGTAGACGAGATTGACAGGCAAACTAGGGTGCATGAGGGAGTGGATGTAAGGGGAGATGGGTAGAGAGAAGTGAGAAGGGGAGGATTCGGGGTAGTTTTGGAGGAATGGGATGGATGGGTTGGTGGAAGGATGGATATGGGAGCAAGAAAGTAAATATCTCAACAAAGGGAGCCATTTTAGGGTTTGAAAGATACTTGATTCTAAAGGGGTTCCCAGGTCCAAGGAGAGATCTCCAGATTCTTCCCTCGGCAGCAGAGGAGAGGGTGCATAAACTGGCCTTGTCCCATAGCCATACTGATGAATATTTTGCATATCACCATAGAACCTTCATCTGGCGATGGATGGAGATAGAGACAGAGTCCCACATTGGAGCACTGAACTTAGCTCCCTAGGTCCAAATGAGGAGCCGAAGGAGGGAGAACATGAGGAAGGAAGTCAGGATCATGAGGGGTGCATCCACCCACTGAGACGGTGGGATTGATCTAATGGGAGCTCACCAAGGTCAGCTGAACTGGGAGTGATGGAGCATGTGATCAAAATGGACACTCTGAACGTGGCTGGCAATGAAGGCTGACTGAGAAGCCAAGGACAATGACATTGGGATTTAATTCTACTGCATGGACTAACTTTGTGGGAACCTGGTTTGTTAGTATGTTCACCTTTGAAGACCTGTATGGATGGGGGATGACCTCGGACTTCCCACGGGGCAGGGAACCCTGACTGCTCTTAAGACTAGAGAGGGAGACGGAGGTGGGAAGGGGGAGATGGGGAGGAGAAGGTAGGGGGGGAGGCGAGGAGGGGGAGGGGAAAGGGAGGAGGGGAAGAGATGGAAATTTTTAATAAATAATAATAAAAATAAATAAATAAATAGTCAAACTACTGAATGAGAGAAACTCTACACCAACCCCACATCAGACAAAGGTCTGATCTCCAAAATACATAAAGAACTCAAGAAACTAGATATTAAAATTCTAAATAACCTAATTTAAAAATGGGCTACTGAACAGAGATTTCTCAACAGAAAAATTTCAAATGGCCAACATGATCAACTTCCTTAGCTATGATGTAAATTCAAATCAAAACAATTTGAGATAGCATTTTACACCTGCCAGAATGGCTAAAATCAAAAACACCAATGATAACCTATGCTTGATAGGATGTGGAGTGAGGGGAACACTCATCCATTGCTGGTGGGAATGCAAACTTGTGCAACAAGTTTGGAAATCAGTGTGGCAGTTTCTCTGAAAATTGGGAATCAACCTACCTCAGGATCCAGCAATACCACTCTTGGGAATATACCCAAGAGATGCCCAATCATACTACAAAAATATTTGTTCAATTACATTCATCGCAGCATTGTTTGTAATAGCCAGAACCTGGAAATAGCCTAGATGCTCCTCAGTTGAAGAATGGATAAAGAAAGTGTTTAGCATCTACACATTAGAGTATTACTCAGCAGTAAAATCGATGACATCCTAAATTTTGCATGCAAATGGATGGAAATAGAAAACACTATGCTGAGTGAGATAACCCAGACACAAAAATATGAATATGGTATATACTCACTCATTAGTGCATTCTAACCATAAACAAAGGTCATTGAGCCTATAGTTTGTGATCGTAGAGAAGCTAAGTAATAATGTGAACCCAAAGTAAAACATATATAGATCCCTCGGGGAAATTGGAAGTAGAGAAGATATCCAGGTAAAAGTTGGGAACAAGGGGATAGGGATGGCTGGTAGGAAGGAGAGAGTGTAAGAGAAAAGGAAGAAGGGGAAGGTTGAGATAGATTGGTGGAGTAGAATTGTTGAGATGGAGGAAGTATGAATATGGACGCAGCAAAGAAGATATCTTAATTAAGGGAGCCATTTTGTGGTTGCCAAGAGGCTTGGCTCTAGCGGGATTTCAAGATGTCCACGGGGATGTCCCCATCTAGGACCCTGGGCAGTGGATGAAAACGTGCCTGAACTAGCCTTGTTCAGAAGTCAGACTAATGACTATCTTGAATATCACTATAGAACCTTCGTCTTGAGACAGATGGAGATAGAGACAGAGACCCACAATGGAGCATTGGACTGAGCTCCCAAGGTCCAATTGAAGATCAGAAGGAGGGAGAATATGAACAAGGAAGTCAGGGCCAAAAGGGGTTGGTTCACCCACTGAAATAGTGTGCCCGATCTAATGGGAGTTCACCAAAGTCAGCTGGACTGGGATTGAAAGGGCATGGGATCAAACTGGATGCTCTGAATGTGGCTTACAATTGGGGCAGACTGAGAAACCAATGATAATGGCACTGGGATTTGTCTGTGCTGCATATACTGGCTTTTTATGATCCTAGACTATTTGGATGCATATCTTCCTAAGCATGGGTGGAGGGGGAAGTCCTTGGACTTTCCACAGGGCAGGGTACCCTGCCCTCTCTTAAGACTGGAGAGTGAAGGAGGGAGGGTGAATGGCAGAGTGGGAGGGAGTTGTGAGGAGAAGAGTAAGTGGAAATTTTTAATGGTATTATTTATAATTCAATAAAATAAATAAGTAAAAATAAGAAAAAAGTACACAAGATTATCATCCACCAATCTTTAAAAAACAAGAATTAAGCAAAACCCTAAATAAAATCACTTCACATTAGAAGAAAGTGCTGTGACAACCAATATGTACTGAGATTGGCAGGCAATTGAACTCCCCATACAGAAAGCAAAAAAAAAAAAAAAAAAACTAAAATAAACTTCTTCAATGAACATCTATCTGCTTCTAAAACTCTAGGAAAATTATGAAGCACTTTGCAATTAAATAGTGAAAACCTAAAATAATAGAGCTGACTCAATTATAATTTTAATGGCCAATAAAATTACCTCTATAAGGAATTGAGGTATAGCAAAACATAACTTAGAACAATTCACAAGATGACAGCTGGTACAAATGTCCAGGAATAAGAACCTAGTTGGGTCTTCTTTTTACATGCAAAGCCAATCTCATGGCTTTTTAGTCAGCCTACAAATAGTAAGACCCCTATCTGTCTGTCCGCAAGCATATTCCAAACAGTTCATTCTCTATGAATTCTTATATTCTGTGAATGAATTATCAATACAATTTCTAAACATCACTAAGCAGATTATCATTAGGTATCAATATCCTCAAGCTATTTTTGGCAGTAAATGTCAGAAGATTTTTCTATGTGTTTTAAAAATTATTTGCAAATTGTAATGAGTTTTTCAAAAAAATCATTTTTTTATAGTGAGAACAGCTGTCGAATAAATGTATTTGTAATGTCAGGAGTTTCATTACTTCATGTCTGTAGGGTAAAGCTTAGGTGCTAAACTGTTTCTTGGTTTATGGCTCTCTGAAAGATTTAAAATATGGAGTAGATTCCTTGCAATATTCAGTAGCTTCTTTCTACCTTTTAAATTAATAATTCAACTTTCATTTCTTATATCTCATTGTCACTCATCTACTCAATTAAGGAATTATTGCACCATTGGCATTTATAACCTTATAGGCAAGGGAAATAGAAACATTTCCTTTGTAGCATTGCATTGCTCAATAATAGCTGTGCATTTCAAGCTGATTTAGGAACAATGTGGATTTTACATCATTAAAAATCTTTTCATCTCTTTTCAATTTAAAACAGAAGAAAATATTTTAATTCTTCCTCAGAACAATTCATAGCCTGTGGATTTTTCCTGTTAGGCAATAAAGCTATAATAGTAAGATTGAATGTATAAATAATATCCATAATCCAAAAGAAAGAAATAGATCTATCTGAGAACATTTCATATGAATAGGGTTTTGTCATAGTATGAAAATTAAATGAAGTCCTTAGAAGCTCATTCTTAAATTTTCAAACTCTGCATTTTGTATAAATCGGACTTGTTCAATATTTGTGGTAAGGGACATATATTATTCCATGGAAAAAATAGTAAATTGAAGAACAGGATTTCCTCTAATAAACTATTATTGAAAGAAATAATATTGTTTTATATTTACCTAAAATTTTGCACAGTAATATTTGTTTGTGTCTTTATGTATATGTGTGTTTATTAAAGGAAAATAAGCTTATGGGGCTTAAAATGCTTGCCACAAAAAACTTAGACTAAAAAAAAATAAATTCCAATACTAGGTATGAGAAAATTTTGTTTGAACAGGGTAGTCAAACACAGAGTAGTCAGCTTTCAGTACACATACACAAAAGAGAAAAATATTAACAGATTCAGCATTTCATATGTGTATATACACACATATATACACATTTATATATATTTCACATATAGGTTTGTAATTGTACATATTATGTAAATAGACAATATATGCAAATAATTGCATATAAACACATACACACATATATATGTATATATATACATATATATATATTACATATATGTAATAATAACCAAAAAATGTTATCAAATTCTGAGTTAAGATGGCATAGGATAGTTTTGAGTGAGGAATGTTTGAAGGTGTTAGTGGGAGGAAAAGGACAAATTATTCAAATTTATTTCAAATTAAAGATAGTGAAATAAAGTAAGCTACTACTATCTTAAAGATTAATTGTAAATCTAATAATCTATAAGAATCCTTAAAAAATCATCATAGCACTTATACCTTAAGTGGTGTAGTAATATGATTTCAAGTTTATTCTTGTATCTAAGTTATTTTCTGACACCAAATTAAGACTAATAATCCTGCATTTTCTTCCAGAATAATTAATTACACTTTTGTGTAGAAATGTGATGCTGTTATTTAATGATATAAAACACTCAGGCTTAAAAAGTAGTATATTGAAACAATTAAATATTTAAAGTATTTCTGAATGAAGACTTATGGGTGAATACTTTACCTGAATATTAATATAAATGATGCTGGGTTTTAGACTAGGAATAATAAAATTTAAGAAAAGATGTACAAGCAACCTTCTATCCTACTAACAGTTGAAACAGATTATGGCAAATCATTTTTGCTATACATTTTGGAGAAAGTGATAAAGAAAATTTATTTAAAATTAGTATGCACATGTGTATAAACACACCACATATAAAACTAAGTTATTTAGAGCAATTACAGTAGAAATATTAAATATAAAGAGAAACAGGATAGCTACATAAAGATTATTTGTAATTTTATGATGGTAACTAATTTTTTTAAATACTAGTGAATATCTCATAAATGAATTCAAAATATTCGAACATCTATTTTACAGAAATTTTAGGTAATTGCTGCTGAAATATGTCTGTACATTAATTTCTTCTCCTTTTGCCATGTTAGATATCCATTAAATTTAGATGGTTATTTGTGGTGTTACCTCAAAGGTGAGGTAGAATGGGTAAGATTTGGCTAGAAGACTGTCAGTCTTGTCCCTATTTAACTATGGGAACCTGAATCAGATCTTTGCCACCTGAGGGCTTGTGAAATCCCTTTTCAGGGTCTGTGGTTTCAAATTTTGAGGAAGATGTATAGCAGATTCAGCAACCAGACAACATTCATTATCTGCTTTTCAGAATGAGGTATCTTGAGGACTCTGCAAATTTGAAAAACAGAGAAAGCACATCAGTTGTCTAAGATTCATATTCAAAATTTTACAAACTCAAAATATAGGAGCATGTTTGTGATTAAAACATTGTCTCCATCTAAAATCATACAATTTTTTTCCTGGTAAGCCATAACCTCATGGTGACACGGATTTTTAGAAATGGATTGAATCAAGATATGAAAGTTATCCAATAAGAGGATAGAACTAATGGGTCATACAGTGTTTATTTGAATACAGGTTCTGTGTGATATTTTGGGGGGTTAAGCTATCCAGGTGGCCAGGACCAAAACCAGGCTCTCTCTCCTACTACACAGGCTTATTATTAGCTATTTCTTACAATTAAAATTAACTCATTTATATTAATGTATGTATTGCACATTGTTGTGGCATTACCAGTCGGCTAGCATGTTATTTCTTGCATGGCTGGATAGCTTTCAAAAATTAGCACTTTACCTTAGATTTTAAATGAACTTCATAGGTATAATTTCTTAAACAAGAGTAAAAACATATATACAATATTCTTTAACAAAAATAACCTTAAATTTGTATCAGTATACAAGTATTCTTTAAAAAAGAATAGAAACATACATACAATTTAATGAAACTAATGTAAAATTTGTATATTTGTATCACTATATCGAAATCCATGCCAATGCAAGATATCTGTGAATAATAATTGTCTTTTTATCCTACATTCCTATCTTGCCCTAAATATAACAACAATCCATGACTCACCAAATAAACAAATATTATTCATCCCCCTCAACTCTGGGGAATAAGGATGTCATTTTCTCCTCACTACTTTCTGCTTTCTGTGAAAGAAGCATCTTTAAGGTCTTTGAAAGATTTTAGAAATGGTCAAGTGATGGGAAAACAAGCTATAACCTTTATTAAAGATACCATCTGCCAAGATTCAGGAGATCTGCCGTGATCAAATCTGGACCATTTTTTTTGTTTTGTTTTGTTTTAAATATATTTTTAAAAAGCTATTTTCTCATTTTACATGCCAAAATCATTTCCCCATCTCTTCCTTCCTCCTATTCTCTCCACATTCTCCTTCCCACCCCACCCCACCCCCATTCACCCCTTAGAAAGGCAGAGTGTTAGGCTTCCCATGGGAACTCAAAAAAGTCTAGCACATTGCTTTGAGGCAGAACTGAGACATCCCCTACATATATTTAGGCTGAGCAAGGTATCCCTCTAGAGAAAATGGGCTCCAAAATACTAGAATAAGCAGTAGGGATAAATCTTGTTCTCTTTGCCAGTGACTCCACAGGCTACCCAGCCATACAAATTTTTATTAATTCTTTTCTCTATAGTTTGTAGCTTGTCTCCTCATTTTCTACATGTCTTGTCTCCTCAGAGGCTGCCAGACTCCTCCCTTCTTCTCCACAATATCTGCTTGGATTTCCTCCCTAGCTCTATCCTATTTTGCCATAAATAAAGTAGCTCTGTTTATGAACAAATGAGAGCAACACGGATTCACAGTGTACAGCAAGACATTGTACATCAGGCATTTGTTAAATAATAAAGCAGTTATAATTTATTAAAAATTGTTTTCTAAAATAAGTCAAGTTTTGTGATATTGAGTTTAAATAATTTACTAGTGAATTTTTATTATAATTATTTATTTTATTATTTAAAAGTTATGGAATATCAAATAATAATAGTTTCCAGTTTATGATGCCTGTCTAGACTGTGCTATTTGTATGTCACCTCAATAAAATATACTGTATTTGATTTTAACCAAATAAGTAAAAGAACTTAAATTATTCCAACATAAGTAAAAATAATATAGTATGACTATATAATATAATATGGTTTCCTTATGACTTTACAATCAGGACTGATTTTGACCTGAAAAAAAATTATGTGACACTAGTTGTATAAGTATATAAAAATGGAATACAAATCAAATTTTTACTGACAGTAAATCATGAAAGAATTTATTTAAATACATTTTAGCTTATGTGCAATAAAGTCAAGCTGCATAATCATTAAGTGAATATGTTTGTTCATTTTTACATGACTAAATTTTAACAAGTATTTTATACTGCACAATATAAAACATGTTTGATCTTTTTTCAGAATTCATAAAAATTTTGATTCTATAATACTGTTTTACATGAATACATAGTAAAAACTATGAAACATTTGTTTGGTATCATTTTGGAAATTCTGGAAAATTTTATCTAATTTTTAGCTAAGTTTTATTGAACTAATTCTATGACCAACTCACACATCAATTTTTAATTTAAACACTCTAGCAGAAAAGAATGGAAATATATGCTAATTTGTCCCTTTCATATTGTGTAATAATATGAGATATCAGTTGGAATGCTTCATGCAGTGCTCATCAACATTGTGTTCTATAACTTTATGCACATATAAGTCTACATGTTGAATGTTCCAAGTAAAAATTACAATGAGTCTGTGTAATGACCCAGAATTGAGCACTACCCAAAATATCTTTGATTTTTTGCATTTGATTTTGAATTAATTTATGGGACTAAATATTTAGAATCATTTTCTTATTGTCAAAGTTTCAAAACCCCAGCACTAATTTATTTGTCTATCATACAGGAGTTACAACTCATAGTGTAAGTAACTTAGGACTAGAATTTATAAAATCCTAATATAAAGAGTAATGTTAAAAATCATTTGGAAGGTAAAAAAAATAAAACTGGCAAGAAAACCAAAAGTCAAAAATCCTCTCACTTGGAATGATATTGTATAATAAAAAGTATAATTTTGATAATGAAAAAATAATGTAGTTCTAAGATTCTAAGAATATGTCTTCACAGTCTTTTCCTTCCTGTTCTTTCCACATGTCAACTTCATTTCTGCTTAGTCCTTGTTTTTAACATTTTTTCTTTGTTTGTTTATGTGATGTAGGTGGGTCTTCTGTATTTCTGTTGCTTTCATTGGTTAATTAATAGAGAAACTGCTTGGCCTGATAGGTCAGAACATAGGTGGGTAGAGTAGACAGAACAGAATGCTGGGAAGAAGGCAATGAGGCAGACACCATGCTTCTCCTGCCCAAGATGGACGTGGGTTAGAATCTTCGAGGTAGCATACAGATTATGAGATATGGGTTAGTCAACATGTGAGAGTTAGCCAATACGGTACTGGAGAACTAATGGGCCAAGCAGTGTTTAATAGAGTACAGTTTCCGCGTAATTATTTTGGGTAAAGCTAGCAGGGCAGGCCACCGCTCCTTCTACATTTATGTGCAAGGAATGTGTATGGAAAAATACCCTATAAAGTCCAAATTAAAAATCAGATCATATACTTCAAACATATAGTGGCACAGAATATACATCACCATTACGAAAGAGAGGAGAGAAAGCCGAGTTAGTAAATGCTAAACAAAAATCAAGGGTAAAACCTGATAAGGCAATTCCACATTCTACATTTCCAAGTCTGATGTCAAAAGTACTTTATAAATCTTCCACTCTTTCTTTTTGTTGAATTAAAAATACTTTTTTCCCTTGGTCTGGATTCACATTCTGTGGTCAGCTTTTCTTGACCTGTATGCCTCTGGCATTTTCAACATCATTTCTTGGTCTCCAAGAATATTCAGGCTTTTCTTTCACAATTCTACACAATATATCCTGTGGACTTCTAAGCAGCAACAACCCTGACACACCAGACCTCAACAGGTTCCCTTGGCCACAAAAGAGAGTCAATAACCCTTTCTTGTACATGTTTTGTAAGGGGCAGCCAGGACGTTGCCATGGCGAGATGGTGCCAGCGGTCCTACAGCTTGGAGGTATACAGATCCTTTGATGCTGCCATGTGGGCCAGAGCGCCTGGTGCTTGTACTTTGCATAACTGAACCTTGGTTCCCTAGCCTATCCCGAAACCCCGGGCTTCAGTAGAAAGGTATTAACCAATCAGTATCTGAGCCTCTCCACCCTAGAAAAGCGGCTGCCTTTCGGTTTCTCGCTCTCTCTCGTCTCTCTCTCGTCCCCCATTCCCCCTTCAACCAAGTGCTCCAATAAAGTTGTGATTTGGGAAGGATTCTCGATTTTGTGGTCGCTTCTACTTGCTGGTCAAGGGATACGTCTCACAACTGGTGCTGTTTAAATCTGGGACTCCGGACAAGAACAAACAAGAAAAACATCGGTCACCAACGAGGGAGCAGAATTCAGAACCCAACACACAGGGGCAGTGACGTCAGGAAATCCTCCAGATGTATGCTGATTGCTAAGGCTGGTCCAGAGTGGTAATGTTTGTATTCGTTCTTCTCTGCTGTTTTGGGCTGCACAGCTATTAACCAGGTTGTGAGTGCCGTTGCTGCTGCAACCGCGTCTAGTCAAAAGTGAAACTAAGTCCGCAGTAGATCAAGCAGCATTTTTCTAAAAAGATTTCCTTGTAAGTAAAAAGGGGATTTTTTCTTTAGCTCAGGGGGTAAGTGTATACCATGGGCAATTCTTATGGAACCACCTCGAGCGCCAGAGAGATTTATCGCTCAATCCAGGCACTTTTACAGCAGCGTGATTTAAAGATCTCTTCCAGCACTGTCGCTACTATCGTGAAGGACATTGTTAAAGTCTCACCTTGGTTTGCAGCTTCAGGTGATCTAACTTTGCCATCTTGGAATAGGCTAGGCAGGGATTTGGAACAAGCAGAAGGAAAGATTGGGAGGGGCACACTTCCATTTTGGAGGATGGTGCGGGAATGCTTGAAGGAAGAATGTAATATAGAGATATTAAAACAGGGTCACAAGGCATTACAGAAACATCAAGACAGCTTTTCAGAATCAGATCAGAAGGAGGAACAAGAGGATAGGCCTAGAAAGAAAAAGGAAAAATCAAAAGAACAGGATCCGGAAGTAGAAAAAAAGAGAAAAGGGGAAGAGAAGCCCCATAAGTTTAGTGGTGAAGGAATTTATAGATCTAGATTTATCAGAGGAGGAAGAGCAGCTTGAGGAGGCAGCTGATAAATCTGAGAAAAAGTAAGGTAGCCGGAGGCGAGGAAATGATGATGTGTTTACTAAAAAGGACAGAAGAGACGAGGCGCCCATAGCTTCTGCTCTTCCCCCATCCGCCCCTCCACCCATGTACTCGCAGGTAGCTACAGAGGGCCACAGTTTCATAGGAAGGTAAACTTGGTCACAATTGGCGGCTGGCTTTCCTGTTTTTGAAGAGCCACAGAATCATAATAGGTGGTATGAACCAGTCCCATACAGACAGCTTAAGGATCTAGTTGAAGCTACGAAAAATTATGGAGCAAATGCCAGTTATACAATCTCATTTTTGAGAAGGATTGCTGCAGTAGCGCTGACTCCTACAGACTGGCAGGATATTGCAAGGGCAGCTCTTCCAGCAGGGCAGTTCCTGGACTTTAATTCTATAGCCTAGGACAAGGCTCAAACCCAAGCGCGCATTAACATACAAGGCGGCCACCCAGAGTGGACGGCTGATATGCTTCTTGGACAGGGGCCATTTGCTGGAAATCAGAATAATTATCCTTGGGAGGTTTATCAGCAGGTTAGTGAGATTCATTATAGAGCATGGAAATCACTCCCTAATAAAGGTGAAACAGCTGGTAACTTAACCAAGATTATTCAAGGTGCTGCAGAGCCATTCTCTGATTATGTGGCTAGAATGACAGAGGCAGCTGAAAGAATGTTTGGGAATTTAGACATATCAATGCCTTTCGTCCAGCAGAACATATTTGAACAGAGCACCAAGGAATGTCAAAGAGCAATAGGTCCAGTAAAGGGAAAGGGATTAGAAGCCTGAATCAAAGCCTGCCGTGAAGTTGGGGGGCCTCTAACAAATGCAGGGTTGGTGGCTGCTGTGCTTGCTGCTGCCAGAGGTGCCAGGGGAGATAAAGGAAAGGCATGCTTTAAATGCGGACAGTTGGGACATCTCATGAAACAATGTCCCAATAGTAAAAATGCCTCAGATTCTTCAGGGCCCTCAGCTGTAACATCACAGAGGCAGCCAGGTACTTGCCCCAGATGCAAGAAAGGGAAACATTGGGCTAATGAGTGCAGATCAGTTAGGGATATAAATGGACAACGTATTCCTCAGGCTGTTCAGTCATTGTCAAAAAACGGATTAAGGGGCCCATGCACCCAGGACCCAAAAATATTTGGGGCAATTCAGAGCTCGGTGGCAGTCCCTGATATGACTCCATCGTCCCAACAAGAAGGGCAGCCAAGGGCTCCGCAGGGCTGGACCTCCTTGCCACCTCCGAACTGCTATTAACTCAGGATATGGGAGTTCAGGTCATAGAAACAGACATATCTGGACCATTAGAACAAGATACTGTTGGCATAGTTCTGGGACATTCATCCTCAATTATGAAGGGCCTGATAGTCCATCCTGGAGTCATAGACTCTGCTTATGAAGGCTGCATTAAAATTCTTTGCCATTCTCCATACGGGGTAATTTCCATCGCCCCGGGAGACAGAGTAGCTCAACTCTTGGTTCTGCCTTCAGGGTGTAATAAGCTTCCAGTGGAGGGGCTTGTCCTAAAGGACAAAGGCCTTGCTCCCATGGGAGTAGATTTAGCTTGTTTATCCTTGGAGCTTGATCAGCGGCCAATTTTAAATTTAGAAATAGAAGGAAAAGTTTTTTCAGGCCTGGTGGATACTGAGGCAGATAAAAGTATCATCAGATCCCAGGCATGGCCAAAATGCTGGCCCTTACAGCAGGCCTCCCAGTCCCGTCAAGGGCTGGGGTATGTACAAACGCTGCATATAAGTGCTAAGGAGTTAGTCTGGAGAACAGAAGATCAGAAAGGGACTTTTCAGCCTTTTGTGGTTGATTTGCTCATCAACCTGTGGGGCAGGGATGTGCAGTCTCAAATGAGATTGAGACTTACAAATGATTACTCTGACACCAGTAAGCAAATGATAGCATGTCAGGGCTATGTTCCCAATAAGGGACTTGGTAAATGTCTCCAAGGAAGACAGAATCCTATTGAGACTGTCTCCAAGTTAGATAGAAAAGGCTTGGGTTTTTCATAGGGGCCACTGAAGCTGTAGCTTCCAGACAAAAGACAATGCCCATCCCTTGGCTAATAAATAAGCCAGTATGGGTCCCTCAGTGGCCCCTTTCCTTGAAAAAGCTGGAAGCTGCAAAACAATTAGTACAAGAACAGTTAGAACTAGGACGCTTAGAACATTCTGCATCGCATTGGAACATGCCTATTTTTGTGATCAAATAGGCTTCTGGAGGTTGGAGGTTACTACATGACCTTAGGGCAGTCAATGCTCAGATGCAAGACATGGGCCCAGCCTAGCAGGGCCTCCCATTGCTTTCAACAATACCAAAGAATTGGCCTGTAATTTCCTTGGACATCCAGGACTGTTTCTTTTCAATTCCCATGTGCCCTCAGGACCGGGAAAGGTTTGCATTTACTCTTCCATCTGTTAACAATGGAGAACCCAATGCTCGGTTTCAATGGAAAGCCTTGCCCCAGGGGATGGACAATAGCGCATTAATGTGTCAGCTATATGTAGATGCAGCATTGAGTCCTGTTAGGAGACAATTTCCTACTGTAAAAATTGTCCACTACATGGATGATTTATTGTTATCTGCCCCCCATCAGGGAACCCTGAAGGAAGTTTTCCAAAAGGTTACATCCCTTTTGGAGGAGCAAGGACTCCACATATCCTAAAATAAAGTACAAGCATTTTCAATGGTGAAGTTTTTGGGACTATAATCACCCCTGAAAGCATCAGGCCTCAGAAAGTGCTTATTCGCACCCATCACCTTAAAACTCTTAATGATTTCCAGCAGTTGCTGGGAGATATAAATTGGATTAGAGGATATTTAAATATACCTCGATCTGAGCTCTTGCCTTTGTTTTCCATCTTAGAGGGCAATCCTGATATCTGTTCAACTAGAGCCATGGCCCCGGCTGCAATGCAGGCCCTTAAGAGGGTAGAATCTGCTATGACTACAGCTCAATTACAGCGGGTGAATCCATCCTTACAAATCTTGCTATGCATTCTCAAAACAAAGAATTATCCCACTGGAGTGTTATGGCAAGATGGGCCCCTCTGGTGGATGCATGGAAATTCCATAGGAGCAAGATCTGTTCAATATTATCCAGAATTGGTGGCTGGCCAAGCATTAAGGGGAATAAAGCTTTGCTTAGCCCACTTTGCGAGAATGCCTGACAAGTTGATAATTCCCTATACTAGGGAACAGGTAGAAGTTTTGACAGCCACGGTAGATGCCTGGGCTATCCTGCTTTGTGCATTCCCTAATGTTATTGACAATCATGTGCCAAGGCACCCCTTAATAAATTTTGTGGAGAAAAATTTGGTGTATTTTCCCAGGATTACCTCGCCCCACCCATTAGAAGGAGCCTTAACTATCTATACAGATGGCTCAAAGACTGGAAAAGGGGCTTTGGTGGCAGGAAATGCTAAGCCTGTGGTCTTTCAATTTCGGCCTGATTCCCCCCAAGTCACTGAGTGCTTGGTGGTTTTGGAGGTGTTTCAGAGATTTCTTGAGCCATTTAATTTAATTTCAGATTCACAATATGAATTGTGGTCAATGCTGTGGCCTCTCTTGAGGTTGCAGCCTCAATTCGCAGCTCAAGTACAGTGTCCAGTATTCTTTTACAAATACAAAAACATATTTTAAAAAGAGAAAATCCCTTTTATGTTACTCATATTCGAGCCCATTCTCTTTTGCCATGACTTATGGCAGAGGCCAATGCTCAAGCTGATGGTGCTACTCGAGCACTCACCCTTCTGGCTACAGATTTACTCCAGCTAGCTATAGATTTCCATCAGCTCTATCATGTCCCGGTGAATACACTTCGCTTAAAGTTTAAGATCTCTAGGGAGAATGCCAGGAGAATAGTAAAAGCCTGTCCCTCCTGCATGACCATGTTACATCCCCCACACATTGGGGTAAATCCCAGGGGGTTAAAGCCAAACTCACTCTGGCAAATGGATGTGACTCACATCTCAGAATTTGGCAGAGAAAAATATGTTCATGTGTCAGTGGACACATGCTCTGGGATAATTCATGCCACCCCACTAGCGGGGGAAAAGGTAACTCATGTAAAAATGCATTGCTTAGAGGCCTGGGCAGCTTGGGGAAAGCCAAGTCATCTAAAAACCAACAATGGCCCGGCATATGCCTCACAGAGCTTTAAAGCCTTTTGCAAGCAATTACAAGTTGACCATACCACTGGCCTACCATACAATCCACAAAACCAGGGTATTGTAGAGAGAGCAAATAGAAATTTAAAAGAAATTTTGCAAAAACAGAAAGGGGGAATAACTTAGCAGCTTCCCCCAGAGAAAGGATTTCTCTTGCACTCTTTGCACTTAATTTTTTAATTCAAAATATTGCTGGAAAAACAGCAGCAGACAGGCATGACCTGCATGAAAGCTCTACAGAGCAAGATTTGGTCATGTGAAAAGATGTACTAAATAACAAATGGTTTGGGCCGGATCCAGTAATTACCAGATCCAGGGGAGTGATTTGCGTTTTCCCTCAGAATCGTGAGGATCCAATTTGGGTGCCAGCGAGATTGAACAGAGAAGTGAAGGATGCTGCGAAAAAGAAAGATGACCCAATGGATGCTGAGTGCCCTGCTGTGGATGATTCTTGTGGAGACAGCAGAGATGACCCTCTGGGTGGTGTCAAGAGCAGCTGTTTCACACTATCACCTTGAGCAGCACCCTGTGCAGCCTCTTACCTTTGAGCAATTTTCTGACTGACTCCATTCTGCCTTTTTCCTTCCTTAGGAATGGGTGGGAGCAGAGATATTTTTGGCATGCTGTCTAGGTGGATGTGCAGTATGTCTTTGATTGGTGTGCCATCTGCTAGCCCAAATGAGGAGGGACAAGGTCATTGTGGTACAGGCCTTGGCTGCCTTGGAATGTGGATCCTTACCCCAAGTTTGGCTTTCATCCTTAAAAGAGCTCATAGGCAAAAGCCATACATAGCCTTAGCACCCTGTAGGGACCAGATAGTCCCACTGCACAGAGGAAGGTATGCATAGGCGAGGGTGTTTGGATACAGCCCTAGCACTCCCAGGGAAAAATTTATCCCATTGCACGGGAAGGGTGTATTTTGTTTTTTCATTTCCCTTGATCGATCCACACATCATGAGGTGGGGACCAGATTGGGAAATAGGTTTTGCCTTATTGCTCTTTAAAACAAAATAGGGGGAGCTGTAAGGGGCCGCCAGGACGTCACCATGATGAGATGGTGCCAGCGGTCCTACAGCTTGGAGGTATACAGATCCTTTGATGCTGCCGCGTGGGCCAGAGCGCCTGGGGCTTGTATTTTGCATAACTGAGCCTTGATTCCCTAGCCTATCCCGAAACCCCGGGCTTCAGTAGAAAGGTATTAACCAATCAGTATCTGAGCCTCTCCACCCTAGAAAAGCGGCTGCCTTTCGGTTTCTCGCTCTCTCTCGTCCCCCATTCCCCCTTCAACCGAGTGCTCCAATAAAGTTGTGATTTGGGAAGGATTCTTGATTTCGTGGTCGCTTCTGCTTGCTGATCAAGGGATGCGTCTCACAATGTTTGACAAATCACACATCTCAAGTTCTCTAATTCTGGTTGTGAAAGCTGGAATTTGGCATGCTTGTTCAATTATGTTATTAGTATATGTCTGTTACTTATATTTTCTTTCACCGCTTATGCTTTCTTTAATTTCTTTTCACAAGTTGAAAGTTTGTATATTGGATATTGGGTGGGTTTTTCCCTGAGGTAACAACCCTCTATTTTATTTAGCATTAGATATTAGAATTTTTTCCCTACTGTCTATTTGAACACTGCACTTAGCGCCATTAACTCCTGTTTCTCCTTCTCTACTCAAAGCATATTTTGAATTTTTTCTTACTTCATTTTTTTCTTCACACTGTTGATGTGGGTCATTGTTAGGCTGTCTTGCTATCTCTTCAGCAAAAGTCATTAAACTAAAATTCTTCAATTTAGACTTGTCTATATTTTTAGGACAAGTACAAAAAATAGTCACAGTCTTTGCCAAATACCATAAAAATGGTCATTGGCAAGTTACTAATACATTTCCACTGTGTAACTTCTTTAGTTTGGTCTCCACAGTTCCAATTGTCCATAGCACTGTCTTACTCATTCCTGCTAGGATGTCCAAATGCTTTTCTAGTCCAAAGTCCCAAAATCATCAATATTTCTCCAACAAACTGCATGGCAAGACCTGTCACAGCAATACCCTAAACTCATTACCAACTTTTGTCTTAGTCATTGTTCTATTGTTCCGAAGAGACAAAGACAATTCTTATGAAAGAAATAATTTAATTGTTGTCTTGTTTATGGTTTCATTGATTTAATTCATTATAATTATGGCAAAAAACATGGTGTCACAGAGATAGGTGATAGAGCAAATACTAAGTGATACATTCTGATTTCTAGGCAGAGAGAGAGAGAGAGAGAGAGAGAGAGAGAGAGAGAGAGAGAGAGACTGTGTCATTGCATGGGTTTTCTGGACCTCAAATCCAAATCATTTCCTTGAACAAAGGCACATATCCTGACCATTATAAAAAATTTCCAACACTTCAACTCCCTAGTGAGCATTTAAATATATAAATATATGGGGCCATTATTGTGCAAACCAGAACACTAAGTAATTCTAGTCTGTGTATACTTGGAAAAAAAACTAACCAATAAATGGACATATTGGCAGCAATGATCAACTTACCAACTTTTAAAAGAAAAGCTAGTAACTGAAAAATTAATAGAAAAAGAATTTGTTCAAATCTTCTATATTTTCAACTTGAACAAGATTAAAATATGGACAAAATCCTCTACCTACTTGTTTATGAGCTTAAGGTCACTCCTATTTGCAAATACTCCAAATCTGGCAACAATTTCTGACTCAGTCACTGTTCTATTGTTATAAAGAGACAACATTATCAAGGCAACTTTTATGAAATAAAGCACTTCACTGGGATTTCCTGTCAGTTTCAGAGCATTAGTCAATTGTTATCATGGTGTGTGGCAGTGGTACAAAAGCAGGCAAGTATACATGGTACACTAGAAATAATTGAATTGTGATCCAAGTTAAAATAAATGACTTTTAGTGGAAAGAGCCAAGAACCTGAAGCAAATAGACTTCTGGTCTCATCTGTTTTATAGCCTATCTATGATTTTTACTTTAAAAAATTGCTTAATTTGTACATCAATTGCCATATCAGGAAAGTATATTTCTTGACGTGTTGATTTTTCATGATCTTCTATCTTTTTTTAGAAATTAGGGGAAAATGAGTGTTTGTCAGGCATGGTGGCACACACTTTTAATCCCAACACTCAGGAGGCAGAAGCAAGTATACCTCTGTGATCTTGATGCTATCCTAATCTTTACAGCACGTTCCAGGCCACTATATCTTCTCTCAAAAAAAATAAACAAACAACTGCAAAAATGTGAACTTTTGACAAATCTAGATTTTATTTCTGACTCTGCTTTTGTAAAAAATTTTATGTTTGACCTTTGTTTTCTGTGTTTTTCTTTCCTTTATTGTTTTCGGGTTTTCTTTTTTGTTGAATTATATGATTGTAGCAGCCATATACATGGCTCTTACATACTATAATTCAGGTCCATAATGAAGATGGAAACTCTAAACAACTGCAGATATATTTCAAACTCATACATCTAGGAATCTAAAACAAAAAAGTCTTCTTAAATTGAGCTAGCAAAAGAAGGAATTGACTCTAGTGAACAGCTCATTGAAGTCTTGATAGAAATTAATTGATTGCCAGACTTCTTTTCACACCCAGAGGAGCATCATCAACATAGAGCCAAACACGATGATAGACATAGTAGGATATTCTTAAGTACAATCTGGAGGGTTACGTCAATGCTTCTATTCAAATTATTTTTGTCTGTCTTTAAAAATGCTAGCTTCCTCTGTGAATTTTTTCTAAGTGTTAATTTAATTTACATAAGAGAGCTTAACAGAATGTTTGTACTAAATTTGATATTTCTTTCCTAAAACTACACAACAACCATAAAGTTAAAGATCAAAATAGTTTCATCTACTACAGCATAGTTATTGTTTAAAAATGACTGTGATATGATTAATATATAACAGTGAATCAAAAATTAGATATACAACTGGAGATAATCATTTTACAATGATTTAACTAGTCTTAGAAACCAAATTATCTTAATTCTTTTCTCTAATTTGAGGTACCTAGAGTGCATATATTGCACACAAAATCATGTATATATAGATTAAGTGAAAACACAGGTAAAATGAATTTGTAAGGTTTTTATATGACTACAAACTTAAAACATAAAGAAATCTTTGGATTAATTATCATTTTGCATTAAAAATAATCTATTTTCAAAGTTGTTTTCTGTTACCAGTTTTCATCAGATAATTATGCTAAAGAAAATGCTCCAGCTCGCTCTGAAAGAAAGCATATAGTTAAGAAGGTAGAACATGGGTCCATGAATTATCTCTTCTATGGAAGTATACAAAAGATGCAAGGCTTTCAAATTGGTAAATCTTTTTTTTTTAGCTAAATCATCTATCAATGAGAGATGTGCTTGAAATATTCTTTCCTACTTATTGTTTCAGGCATTGTGTTCTAAAACAAATTGAAGAGCAGTCAAAAGTAATGAAAACATAAACATTTACTCAGAAATCATACAATTATTGAAATGATTATGAATAATGTGTTGATCTTATATAAATGTATCATGACTAACAAAAACCCAGAGACAGATATTCGGGTTCAAGCTAAGATCAGAGAAGCAAAGCAGCCAACCACTAAAGAGCTCCTATCTCTATGAAATCTTTAGAGAATGAATGCCTGTCTCATCCCATGAAATATTCCTCTCTAATGCTGGTATTAAAGGCATGAAAACTACTGCCCTGCCTCTGTGACTAGCTGGTGTAGCTGCTTGGATTATAGGTGTGTATCACCATTGCCTGACCTCTATGGGTGACTAGTGTAGTTATATTTGCACTCTGAATTTCAGACAAGTTTTTTTGGGACATCGTAAACAAAATATTGCCATAATGTCCCTTGTTTCTTTACAATAAAAAGTTGGAACTAATATAGGATAAACTATATACAGTAAGTACAATAACTATATACAGTAAGATAAACTATATACAATAAGTACAATAACTATTTGCAATTTATAAAGGCAATTAAAACATCAACAATGTCTAGTCCATTGGCATTTGACAAATTCAGAGAAATATTCCATTATCTATCATATTTTGCTGAGTATAAAATATTTTGCCTAATTCACATTCAATTCTTATTTGCATTATCAAATTATGCTTTAATGTCTGTCAATCTTATACACTTTATATCTCGTTATTGAGTTGTCTGGTAAACAAGGAAAACTATAACTGTTACTATCTAATCTTCAACTCCCTCAGAGCAGAGAAGAAAATAATTTTAATTAAGTAAGCAGGAATTCTGAACAAGTGACTTCCAAAAAATTGTGAAATATTACAAAAACAGCTGGCTACCTGGAAAATCACACAAGGTTCTGCAATGTTGAGCTATCTATCTTTGGCCTAAAGGCCTAGCATATCTGACAGAATTTTCTATGAATCAGAAATTTTGTATATTCTATACAAATTTTGTATTGTGCTACAACTTTAAAATTAATTTTGTTAAAACCTACTATACATGCATTTCTAATCTTGTTCAAGTTATTGTACCTATACATCTCATTTAAAAATGTAATGCAAAATTCTCGTTCTTGAAAGTTATTATTAACAGCTGTTTTGGATAATAAGGAAATGCTGGTTAGTAATTAGTAACCTTTAACAACTGATCTTGTAGTTATATTAGGCATGTTTCAAAGACAAATATATATTTTAAATAAATGGATCATCTTCAAACACTTCAGAGGTCTACAGAATATTGCATTTTATATGTGTTTAATAGCTGGGTGGTAGTGGCACATACTTTTAATTCCAGAACTCGGGAGGCAGAGGCCGGTGGATCTCTGTGAGTTTGAGGTCAGCCTGGTCTATAAAAAACAGTTCCCAGTCAGGCTCCAAAGCTACAGAGAAACCCTTTCTTGAAAAAAACAAAACAAAACAATACACATTCTCTCCCAAAAGACATGTCTGCTCATGGCAGCAGCAATATACTTCTTAGATAATGATGAGTATGGAAGAGTCTCTAAATGGAGTTTGCTTTCTTTGCAGGAAAAGTAAACTCCTGGACAGGAAAGTGCTTTTCCCTTGATTGCTGATGGATATGCTGTCTAAATTGGACAAGCAGGACACAAAAGTGTGTTACTACAAAAACTTGCCAAAACAAAGTGGGATAAGAACTAGAAATTTTCATTACATTATTAAATGATCTGTATAGATAAAATAACATGAACAATCTTAGAAGTCCAATCTAATGAAAAACATTAAAACTAGTAGTTTGTTTTAAAATGTAGATTCAATAATCCACCTATTGATTGTATCATATCTGCAGCCCCTTTTTTTACCTTAAAACATAAACTCTAAGTCTAATCTTTGTTCATCTTTCCTTCTGATCATAACCAATAACAAACTTAACCAACCCCCCCAAACAATGGCAAATAGTCATAACCATTGAGTTACAAAAATATGACTCACCCTACCTCTTGGAAATGTGGGCATGGTATTCCGAAATTTACTTCCTGCTGTCTTGAGGCAAAAACTTCTTTAAGGGATCTTGAAAAAAAATTTAGGTTAATTTTCAAGTTCTGGAAGAGGTTGTTTTATCATTTGTTGTGCAATCTTCGCATAATGGGAAAATGCAGGGCTTGTTTCAAGTACTGGTTAGAGTACTGATTCATTGCAGCTAGTGAACTCAAAATTACTCGGAGTACTTTCCAGTACAAAGCAAATTTTTAGGATCTGTTTTTCAGCTTAATGGTGTGATCATGGTCCTCCCTTAAGAATTTTCAATTTTCCAACCAAATCTGTCCCTCATGATGATGATGTAAGACTTTGTTCTCCTGTGCAGAACAGAAAAGGCCTGAGTGGATTTCAAGGCAGTTAACTAGTTTGGCAGCAGGATGAAAAGAGTTATTTAGGGAAAACCCACCAGGGGAGAGGAACGAAAATCTAGCCAGTAGGACAGTGACTCCAGCCATGTGTAACTATGGCTAGTGCTGGTGGCTATAAAGCCACAGGGAATTGGTTTTTCATGAATTCATACCCCAAATGTTATATGCCAAATAAAGCATAGCTAATAAAAACCTAGAGACAGACATTGGGGTTCAAGTTAAAAAATCAGAGAAGCAAAGAAGTGAACTACTAAAGAACTCTTACTTCTATGAAATCTTCAGAATGAAAAGAGAGCAAGTTCCTATCTTGTCCTGTTAAATTAGTGTAGCTGCTGGGATTAAAGATGTGTTCCACTATTGCCTGACCTTTATGACAGTCTTTTGTGGATAGATTTACTCTCTGTTCAAGAAAGTGTTATTTGTTAGATCATAAACAAAATATCAGTACATATAAATATGGCACAAGATACAGAGCTCTCATGTCAAAGAGAATTATAATTTATTCTAGAGTCGAATATGAGTGATCAATCTTAAGAAATTAAATTCATGTTTCTCCAAATTTCAAGTTCTAATGGAGTAACAGCCTAAAATAATTTACTGCAACAGAGTTAGAAAAATCATAAATCAAGACAGTTTTCAAATCAGTGATAGAAGCATCAATTAGGATATTTACAGAAAAATAGAGAAATCTCACTTATGTTGGCAAACATTCTTAGCTGTTTTTGGTGAAAGCTAGTTATTTGTTAACACATTTGATAAGGTTTTACTTAATTATTAGAATGATGTTAGTTCAGAAACAAATTTGGGCAAGAAATGTCTATATAAGGTAGCTAAGGATAACACAAGGGAAAATATAACCTTATTTTGACGTAGCAGGAACTTTCCTCTCCATAATCACTAAAATTCTAATCAGTTATTCAGCTTATAGAAGGTTGAACATAAAGAATCATTATTTTTAGGAAATTTTACTCACATGGCTATATAGCATGTGTGTGGAATTGCAATGTTAAAATAAACTAAAGTGATTTATAGCTATTATATGAAAAAATTCCTTACATCAATGGACAGAGTGCATATATGTATGTATATGTATATAAGTACATATGTATATATGTATATATCTGATGGACAAATTTTGTAAGCTAATAGGTTTTACCTATGATTTTGATTTTATTGAAATTAGGAATAGGTCAGTGAAATCAATATTTGAAGAATAACAAAATGGTAAGAATTTCATACATAGAAATCACTCACAGAAGTTTACATTCTATTGGAAGTGATGGCAACATTAGCAAGGGAAAGAGAATTGGAACATAAATTCTCCTGGGTCACCTCCTAGCTCTATTATCCTATACCTTAAAATCTTCAATTTTAAAACATATTTTCATCAGTGTAAATACATTTGAATATTTCTCAACACATAAACTGATAGAAAGAAGTGAAATGATATTTAATTGCCTACTGGACTGACTTTACAATTAAAAAAACCAACAAGGGTCAACATTTAGCCACTTTCATTTTCAAAATAAAAAAATATAATTAAAAAACTTTAAATTCTCTCCCAATATCTTACTTATACATTTTTGAGGTACTTCAAATTGCTTATTGGTAGCATATATTCCTCTCAATAAATAATATTTTTAGTATATTACACATAGTTAACTAATTGTTTCAGAAATCAGATAACAAATTTTTCAGTCTAAATTAATCTAATGTAATTGTAGGGTACACCTTTTTGTGAACTTTGCTCATACAAGGACAAACAGTAACTGCCAATTATGAATTCTTTAAAGTAAGTATTCATCCAGTTTCTGAAAGTTGAATCAATATAAATGTATGTCACAGTGTTCAATACTTGTTTTTCTTTAAAGATTTAAATTACCAAATAAGGAACTGGAGAGATCTGCTGTTAAGAACACTTGATGTTCTTGCAGAAGACTGCAGTTTTATTTTGAGCACCAACATGGCAGCTCACAACCATTTGTAACCCCAGTTCCTCAGGATCTGGTATCTGATTCTAGTCTCCATAGCCCCTAGTCACTAGTATATAAACCTACATACATAAAGCAAAACCTTAATATACATAAAATATCCCAAAATATCCCAAATATAACATTTCTGATGTTATCCTGTGATCATATAGTGAATGTTTTAAAAATCAGTAAACATTTTTTCATGGTACAAATTTGCTTAAAGGTAATATTAAGAGTTGATGTCATTTCATATTTAACCACTTATGTCTAAGATGAATTTTGCTTCTTTCAATTATTTTATTCATTAAGTCAGATTGTAGATGAGTTTTTCTTCAAATGAAAAGTGACCTTGCTCTTTTTTTTCTTTTAAAAGCATCACAGATAGAAATCTAAAATTTGTCACATACCAATTAGTGATTCACACTGGCACCACACTATTTATGAAAAATAAGTGAATAAAATATTTCAATTGAAAGGTGTTTAGTGAATTTCATGTAGACATGCCAATTAAAATCCCTGGCTACATGTAGTTTACATACCATTTCAGTTTAAAAATCTTGCATTAAAATGACAAACTTAAGGCTGAGAAAGATCAGGAACATCTTTGTAAAGCAAGTTCTATTTTAGTTCTTCATTCAACTGTGGTCATAATCACAAAAAGTACAAATAAAGCTGATGTGTTATTCCTGTCTGTATGCTGTGAATACCACTGGTTAATAAAGAATCTTCTTTGGACCTATTGCAGTGCAGAACAGGGAAATGTGTGAATTTCAAGCAGATAGATGAGTAGAGAGTAGGTGGAATCAGGAAGAAGCTATGTAGTTACCTCAGAAGACAGATGCCTGATGCTGACTGGAATATTACCTTTAGGCCATGACCCGATGGCAATACGCAGATTAATAGAAATGGGTTAATTAAAATGTAATAGCTAGCTAGAAATACGTTAAAATTATTGGCCAAACAGTATGGTAATTAATAGTGGTTCTGTGTGATTATTTGAGTCTGCATGGCTGGGAAAGGAATAAGCAGCTTCTGCCAAGAAAATGGTATTTCAAGCATACAGAAATTTAGTCGCAGACATTCTGAGGAAAAAAATATGCATAGTATTCTTGAAAACAAGAAATAATCTCCATGTGACTCTATATAAAAACTAAAAGATGAATGGGATATGATACAAAGCTAGTGAATTTGACAAAGGCAAGAATCATGAAGTCTTTGTGTGTCACATTGTGGGAATTGCCCTTCATTTTAAAATCAGAGTTGAACAAATAGCATATTTTAAAGCACTCTGAGAATTCTCAATCATTGGATCTGAATGTTCCTCAAAGTAAAATGAACTAAATGTTTGTCTTCTTTAAGGACTACTATGGGGATGTTGTGAAACTTTCAAGAGGTGAGAGCTAGTGGGATATCTTTAAATCCTTGTGATGTACCTTTTAAAAATTTGTCAATGTTAGTCTTTTTTTCACTCTTAATACTCAGTTTTGCTACATGTAATTTTTCTCTTCCACTTTCTCTGTCATCATGTGTCAAAACAGTAGACCAACTTATCATAGACTGAAATACATGAAATTGTGAACCAAAATAAATCATTCTCTTTAGAAGTTGATCATTTTTTTATTTGATACAATAACATCTAAATAACACAGGATATTACCTTTCAAAAGTGGGTTGTTTTCCTCTACTATGTAGTTGAAATTAAGGAACATCCAATGAAACTATTATATAGTAGGTTTTAGTAAAGCTCTAGCGAACTATGCTTGAAAAATCCAACAGTATTGTAATTACAGCTTAGTACGTGATTCTGGTGAGTGTTAAAGATATCAGAGTGCTAATGGAATATAGTCAGCAAAGATAATATACTTAAGGTTTCAGACAAAAAAAGAGAATGGTATTATAAAATATACAACTGAAATAGTGGGCAAATTAGGATCCTTAAGTATAACTGAGTCTTTCTTACTTGAGGCAAGCCTGAAAATAGGGGAACCTTAAGGTTCAGGAAAATCAATGACTACAAATGTCATAACAGACAAGTGGATTTTAGCTTCTTTGGGAATGGAAGGAATGAATCACATAGACAAAAGAAAGATGAGTTTCAGAAAGAGGCTCCTGATAGAGTTTGATAGCCATTTGGGCAATAAACTAATCTTGCCTGGACTGTTGCATAAACTGGAGACAAAGAACCCACAGAGAGAGGACTGTTAAACTTACTTAAGGGTTAGATGATCCTTTGGAGTTTCGGCTTCATGAAAGAGTCTGCTAGACATTTTGCAGGATACAAAAAAAGTGACTGAACTATCTTTAAAATTTCTTCCTTCATGGAAATATCTTCTGTATACTATGGGCCTGTAGGCTGAAGATGGATGTCCCAATGGACCAGAAGAACTTTGGGTAACTGTACAGACAGAGAAATGTCTCTGTCATTTCTGGAATTTGGAAGCAGCTTTTTTCTTGTTTATTTGGTAATATTAAATCCTTCTGGAGTCTTTCATGGAGTTGAAGAATGAATAGGCATAGTTTTAATTTTCCATTGTTATAATATAAGATAAAATATATCCAAAAATTATAACTGTAATTCTTGCTTGATACTTTTTTATGTATTTTTACCATGTTAAAGCCTTCCTTTTTGTTTAAACAGAAAAAGGGGACTGGTGTAGGAGGTCCTTCTGTATTTGTGTTGCTTTCAATGGTTATTAAAGAAACTGCCTTGGCCTAGTTGATAGGGTGTAACTCAGGGAAGACAGAACAGAATTCTGGGAGGAAGAAAGCAGAGACAGGCAGATGCCATGGTTCTCCTGCCTGAGATTGATGCTGATTAGAATCTTTCCCGGTCAGCCATGACCTTGTGGCATTACACAGATTGGTATAAATGAGATGAATCAAGATGTGAGAGTTAGCTAATAAGGGGCTAGAAATCATGGGCCAGGCAGTAATTAATACAATCTCTGTGTGGTTATTTTGGGGGGTTAAGCTAGCCAGGTGGTGGGATGCAGTCTGCTCCTCCTACTACATGGGAACATTAGAGAAAACATGTAAACAGAGCTTTCATATAGTGGGAGCAGTCTAAAGAATGGTTTGCCACACATGATCCCATTCAATGAGTAAATATGGTTTTACTGAATTGAGGCATTGGGAGGTAGGGTAAGAAGAATTCAGTAGTCCCATCAATTATGTGATGCTGTGTCACCCACTGCGGGATCTGCAATTCATTTTCAGCATATATTCATGTAGCAAGAAAGGCTTAAGGAAAAGACACATTGAGGAAAAGAGGAGTGTGTTTCTACAACTTTCAAACCTAAAGAAGATTAAAAGAGCAAAGTATTCAATTACATACAAGGATTTTTGAAGATATTCAATGATGACTCAGATTTTCTCAATCAAATGAAAACACCCCTAGAAATCCCAAAACCCTACATCCATCTGAACAGAAGCTAAAATTAGTTGTGTATTATCTGAAAAAGACAAACTACTGGAGAGGAATCCAGTGTTATTTGACCTGGGCCCATAAGTCTTTGCAGTATCAGGATAACAAGAAACAAAAAATAGGCCAGGAGATGGTTAAAAAGAAAAGTATTCAGAAAATTGGAGATCTGAATGAATCTGAAATAAATATGAAATTTGAACTACTGAAGTAGGAATCACTAAGAAAAGAATAGCACACAAAAAAAAGAGGGACAGAAATTTGGGGGTGAGGAAATGTGTTTGATGTTAGAATTTCTACATTTATCTTGTCATTTCCTCAGTGGGGTATGTTTATATTTACCTTATTTTTGATATAATAAATAAAAATGATGAAGTATTTTAAATTCAAGTCAATTGAACAACAACAAGAAAAAGCTGTAAGAGTGAATATTTACTGGCAGAGAGAAGATTCATAAAACTACTCAGATACAAAACCATGTTCTTTTTCATCAAAATTGAGGGCTGATTCAAAGGATAAAATCAATAACTCAGAGAAAACACTAAACACACTAGTGACTCTAAGACCCCAGGGAATTAAATAAAGAGCCACAGTGAATGGTGCCCAGACTGTGGATTATAGTCTGAAAAACAGCAAATTTTTTTGGTTTCCAAAGTGCTTGGACCTGTTATTTCTTATCTGCTATTCCCTCCCTGCTTGAAATCTATAATCTGCTATAGTCATTTGCTAATACTTTTTCTAACATTGTGAGCTGTAGATAGAAGGGAAAAATGACTTGCCTCTTTCATTTTGTATGTTCTTAAATGGAGAAGTTTTAATTCTAGGTGCTTTATTTCTACCTTTACACATAAACTAAATGGTGAAATTTTGAAATTTGAAACAAGACAATTTAAGGGAGATTTTATCTTAAGTTAATTTAGAAAATAATACTATACTTCAAAGTAGAAATTTTGAAAATGAGTGAAATAATTGTGTCTCTTGATTGTCAATTTGAGAGGATCTAGGATTAAACTAGTAAACAAACCTCAGGCTATATTTCTAAATGATTACCCAAATTTGGTAAATCTTTGGAGTAGGAAGTCCTCATTTAACTGTAGGCAACACTATTCCTTGGGATGGAGAACTAGACTTAGGATAAAGGTGAATGTAAACTGAATACAGCATGTATCACTCTCCATAATGAATACCATGTCCAGCTGCCTCAAGTTCCTACAACCATGATTTCTTCCCAGGACATATTGTACCCTCAACTTTTGTACCAAAATAAACCTATCTTTCCTTAAGCTTCTTTTCTGAATTGTTTTCTTCCTGAAATGACACAAGTTACTAATAAGTAAATAGTATAATGTTAAAAATATATAAGGAATTCAGGAGAGAGTAATTTTAATTTTGAAGAATAGGAAGACTTCAAATGAAACAGATCTCTGCCACCTGATATCATCTTGCTTTTATATTACATGGAGAAATGAGTTTGTATATATAAATAAAATATTTAGCAACTGACCTTAAGAAAATAGAAGCAGATGATATAAAAAGACCAATAAAAATTCATACCAGAAGAGTATTTTCTGACCAAATGCAAGATGATTGATGGATTATTTATGAATATGAAAGTAACCTGAGAAATATTAACTTGGATTATAATTGTTCATTTCTACTATCACACAGACACTATTAAGTCCACCATAATTTAATAAAGCCAAAATATGGAATTGCACTTTTTTGATTATGTATTTGAAGCTACCAAAATCTTTAATCTTTCTGCTTAAAGAAAAAATTGAAAAAATCTATCTGCTTTCCTATATACTTTATTTTCTTCACATAATTTTGTCCCGCACTTATCTGCGAAACCTACTCTTCGATACGGGTGCACGCTTCCCGAACTGAATCGCGAGTCTGGATCAATATCCTAGGAGTTGAAAACAGACACACGACACACAGAGAGACCGGATCATTTGCCCAAAGAGTAAATGTCAACTTTTTTCAGCACATGTAGGCTTATATACTTAGAGGCAAGAGGATGAGAGCCCCCTCCCACCTGGGAGTAAGAAGAGGGGTGTTGGCCACAAGGCGCCAGGGGCTGGAGCCTCCATGTAGGGGGTATCGAGCTGGGAACCCTGACAGACAGATGGGAGGAGATTTAGGGCACCTGTGAGGACCTTCCTTAGCAGGTGAAATTATCATAGCAATGACAGAAACAAGGCTTTGAACTAATTCCCTCCGGCTGACAGAATGAGAAGGGGAAGCTAAGCTGGTTAGCGTAAACAATACTTGCATCCTGTGCTTTGGCCTCGAGGAACAGGGAAGACAGTGCCCTACATAATTTTAAGTATATTTTCCCTCCACTAGACTTTCTAAGAACTCCAATGATTTTGTTATTAAATTTAATAGCCAAACGTGGTCTTTACTTTTTCTGACTTTATAGTGATATTTAACACAGATCCTATTCACTGCTTTATGTGTATCACTGCTTTATTACTGTTCTTTTGCTATGTTAAAAAATATCTAGAAACAACAAAAAAGAAGCTTAAAGGAGGTTATATATTGGATCACAGTCCAAGAGACAGTCCATCATAATAAAAAATAGAAACAGCAAGAGCTTTAATCAGCTCATTATGTGGCATACATAATCAGGAAGTAGAGAAAAATAGATGCATGTTGCTGTTTAACTCCCTTTCTCTACTTGCACTATAGTCCACAATTTCAGTTGAGGTATGATACATTAACCACAGGCAATAATTCTTTCCTCAACTAATGTATCCAAGCAAATCCTCCCACCCTTAAAAATGCCTGAGATGCCTAATTACTGTAGAACACTATAAGATGCTTTGAAAAACACATATCTTATTTTTGTTCCACAAAAGAAGTTGGAATAAAGTTCAAATACCAATCTATCAACATTTATGATTGTTTGACATCTGCTGTTGGAAAAGTGGCATCAAATTCTTAGTATTCTCTGTTTTCTCTGTGTCTGTATAAGAAGAGATTACAATTTAGAGTTCAGAGACAATGCTAAAAATAAAGTAAAAATATATTTCTGCTGACCCTTTGAAGTTGAGCTGATATGTACAAAAATGATAAATGACAAAGGTTTGTGAGAAAGGCAGCAAATATAATTGAAAGTTTTTGATACATTGACCTCTTTCCTTTCTCTACAAATCACTGCTAACTACTTTTGTTATTGCAAACAATACCACAGATGCAAATATGTTCTTGTTAAATCCCTCATATCTAGTTTGGCAGTCTCATAAAATAGCCAAAATGCTCTATTTTAGAGGCTGGAATATTCTTTTTTTTTCTTTTTAAGACTTACTTCTTTAATTTTGATATTATAATTACATCACACCCTTACTTCCCTTTCCTCTCTCCCAACCCTCTAGTATACCTTTCTCACTTTTTTCAATTCTTGTCCTCTTTTTTCATTAATTATTGTTACATACATATGTTTATAACTATATATAAACTATATATATGCTAAGTATCATTTCTATATTCTAAATATTGTCTTTCATAATTTTCCACTGAATGAAAAAGGAATAAAACAATATCTACAAAGTATGACAGATTATAGTCCACCCACCATATCCAATCAGAAGGCCCAAGGTTAGAAGCTCGAGCACCATATATTAGAATTATTAGAAAAAGGTCTACTGAAAGATGGCTTATATTCCCATATGCATAAATACAATCTTCTCAGTCTCTGAAAAAAAAAAAAATATATATATATATATATATATATATATATATATATATATATATATATGCTTATAGGGCTGATTGCTTGCTATTAACCCTAGTTGCTTATTTGTGGGATGAGGCCTCCTGGGGTACCACTTGCTATGTTACATGGTTATTGTTGTTTTCTTATTTTGTAATTTATTCATTTTTTTTTTAAAAATACCAATCCAAGTTCCCATTCCCTCTTCTCCTCCCATTTCATCCACATATCCTACCACCCCACCCCCATCCAATCCTCAGAAATGGTAAGGCTCATTCCTTTGGAAAAGTTCCAAGGCCCTCTCCACTATATCAAGACTGAGCAAGTTATACATCCAAAGAGAATAGGATCTAAAAAGCCAGTACATGCAATAAGGGTAAATCCTGGTGCCACTTCCAGTGGCTCTCGTCTGCACCAACATTTCCACTGTCAACTACATTCAGAGAGACTAGCTTTGTACTATATTTGTTTTTTTTCCCAGTCTGGCTAGAGTTGGTGAGCTCCTATTAGCCCAGATAAACTGTCTCAGTGGGTGAACCTATCATGGTCTTGATCTGTTTGCTCATATTCTCATTCTTCCCACTCTTCAACTGGACTTTGGGAGCTCAGTCAGTGCTCTGATGTGGGTCTCTGCCTCTGTTTCCATCATTAGCTGGATGAAGTTTCTATGATGATATTTAATATAGTCATCAGTCTGACTGCAGAGCATGTCAAAATTGGGCCTCCTCTCCTCTATTGATTAGGGTCTTAGGCAAGGTCATCTTTGTGGATTCCTGAAAATTTCTCTAGAGCAAGGTTTCTGCTAAACCTATAATGGCTCTGTCAATTAAGTTATCTCTTTCCTTGCTCTCATCTCTGTCCTTCCTCCATTTTGACTTTCCCATTCCCTCAAGTTCTCCTCAACCATCTCCTTCTCCCCTCCTCTTTCCCTTCCCCCCTCACCCCCATTCTCCAAATTTTAGCAGGTAATCTTGTCTGTTTCCAATTTACAGTTCAACATACTGCTTAGCAACTCTATGATTATGAACTAGAGTCTAAATGTCCTTTGTTTATGGCTAGCATCCACTTATGAGTGAGTACATACCATATATACCTTTTTGGATCATGGTTATGTGACTCAGGATAGGGCTTTCTAGTTCCATCTATTTGAATGAAAAATTCAAGATGGCATTGTTTCTTACCTCTGAGTAGTACTCTAATGTGTAAATGTGCCACATTTCCTTTATCCATTTGGTTGAGGGTCATCTATATTGTTTCCAGGTTCTGACTATTACAAATAATGCTGCCATGAACAGTGTTGAATGAAAGCCTTTGTAGTATGATTGAGCAACTTTTGAATATATGCCCAAGAGCGGTATTACTGGATCCTGTGGTAGGTTGTTTACCTGTTTTCTGAGAAACTTCCATACTGATTTCCAAAGTGGTTGTACAAGATTGTAATACCACCAGCAATGGATAAGTGTTCTCATTATTCCACATCCTCTTCAGCATAAGCTACCATTGGTGTTTTTAATCTTAGCCATTCTGACAGGTATAAAATGGTATCTTCAGAGTTGTTTTGATTTGCATTTCACTGATGGCTAAAGATGTTGAACATTTCATTAAATATCTTTTGGCCATTTTTGATTCTTCTGTTTAGAATTCTCAGTTTAATTCAGTACCCCATTTTAATTGGGTTATTTAGAACTTTAATGTCTAATTTCTTGTGTTCTTCATATATTTTGGAGATTAGTCCTTTGTCTGATGTGGGGTTGGTAAAGATACTTTCCCATTCAGTAGGCTGCCTTTTTCTCTTATAGACTATGTCCTTTGCTTTACAGAAGCTTCTCAGTTTCAGGAGGTACAATTTATTTATTGTTGTTCTCAGCATCTGTGCTATTGGGGTTATATTTAGGAAGTGGTCTCCTTTGCCCATGTAATGAAAATTACTTCCCACATTCTCTTCTATCAGGTTCAGTGTGGTCAGATTTATTCTGAGGTCTTTAATCCCTTTGGATTTGAGTATTTTGCTTAGAGACAGATATTAATCTACTTTCATTCTTCTACATGTTGACATCCAGTTATGCCAGCACCATTTGTTGAATATACTTTTGTCCATTGTATAATTTTAGCTTCCTTGTCAAAATGCAAGTGTTCATAGGTGTATGGATTAATATCTTGGTTTTAAATTCTATTACATTTATCAACATCTCTGTTTTTATGTCAATACCAAGCTATTTTCTTTATTGTAGCTCTGAAATAGAGCTTGATGTCAGGAATGGTGATGCTTCCAGAAGTTATGTTATTGTACAGGATTGTTTTTGCTATCCTAGCTTTTTGTTTTTCCATATGAAGTTGATTATTGCTTTTTCAATGTCTGTGAAAAATTGTGTTGTGGGTTTGATGGGGATTGTATTGATTCTATATATTGCTTGTAGTAGAATTGCCATTTTTACTATGTAGACCCTATCTATCCAAGAGAATGGGAGATCTTTCCATTTTCTGTTATCTTCTTCAATTTCTTTCTTCAAAGATTTAAAGTTCTTCTCAAATAGGTCTTTGACTTCTTTGACTAGTATTTCCCTAAGATATTTTATATTATTTGTGGCTATTGTGAAAGGTGATGTTTCTCTGATTTCCCTCTCAGTTTCTTTATCATTTGTGTATAGGAAGGATACTATTTTTTTTTTTTTAGTTGATCTTGTATCCTGCCACATTACTGAAGGTATTTATCAGCTTTAGGTGTTTTATGGTCGAGTTTTTGGGATCACTTATATATACTATCATATCATCTGCAAATAATGAAAGTTTATTTCTTTCAAAGTTCTTCCTTTCCCATTTGAATCCCCTTGATCTCCTTTTGTTGTCTTATAGCTATTGCTAAAATTCAAGAACTATTTTGAAGAGCTATGAAGAGAGTGTACTGACTTGTCTTGTTTCTTATTTTAGTGGAATTGTTTTGAGTTTCTATCCATTTAATTTGATGTTGGTTGTTGGCTTGCTGTATATTGCTTTTGTTATATTTAGATATGTTTCTTGTAACCCTGATCTCTCCAAGACCTTTATCATGAAGAGGTGCTCAATTTTGTCAAATGCTTTTTCAGCATCTAATGAGATGATCATATGGTTTTCTCTTTCAACTTATTTATATTATCGATTGCATTGATAGATTATGGTACGTTGAACTAAGTTGAAATATTCTTAAAATATAAATTTTGCTGAATGTGGTGGGTCTCACCTGATATCTCAGATCTGAAAGCTGAGGCAGAAGGATTAAATTTGAGCAAAATATGTACTAAAATAATTCATATAGTCAAAGTATTGTCATTACTAAGATCGAAACTTTAAATGATTTCTTAACTTTCTCAGAAAATGAGCCAATCAATTTTTGTAACATATAATATCATACATAATTTATTATATTTCCTTATTCTCACTACCATTTATTGGATATAAACCTGTCCAAAATCTGTACTTTAAATATTTATGTTAATCCATTTACACCAAAGCTATGCGTTCTTCACACCTATACACTTACATTCTTTGTTTTTCTATCTTCCGCATACTAATTGTAATGTATCATTTTTATATTACTTTTAGTATATGATATGGCTGCTTTATTTATAAATATGCTATTATATACCAAGTAATCATAGTTGTGTACATTTAAGAAAGGTTTTATGAACCACATATTAAGGACTTATAATTTTCCAATGGAAATAGCCATAATCCCAGAGAACTTAGGAAACAATGATGACATTAAGAGAGATTTACATAGATCTAATCTACATGGATAAGAGAAAAAGAAAAGATCTCTTGAGTAAATTGGAAGCATGGGGACCTTGGGGGAAGGTTGAAGGGGGAGGGGGGGAGTCAGCTAGGGGGTAAGAGAAAAATGTTGAGCTCAATAAAATTCAACAAAAAAAGAAAAAAAAGGAAAAAAATAAGATACATCCAGTGTATATATTTGAATGACATAGAAAAATGAAAAATATAGAACAAATATAATATTCAGAACAAATTTTATTAAGGAAAAACTCACATAAGGCTCAGGTGAACCACAGAGGAAGGAAACAGAGATTGCAAGAGCTGGAGGTCAAAATCAGGACATCCACTATGACATATTTTTTTACACATAAAATCTCAAAAATACTGTCATCTAAATACATTTTACACAATGGTAACACCAATTCACATGTTAACACAGATGAGAGAAATCTAACAAGGCCCCATCCCTAGATGAAGTACTACAGGAAATAAATGGTCTCTAAGAAAAAGACAATAAATATTTTCCAGAGACATATATCCTAAAAGGTTATCTAATCCCAAGATCTCAGCCCTAAACACATATGGTCAATATTAAAGAAGATCAACAATTATATATATATATATATATATATATATATATATATATATATATGTGTGTGTGTGTGTGTGTGTGTGTATGCGTGTGTGTGTGTGTGTATGTGTGTGTATGTCTTTAAGAGTGCATTGTTGTGAAATATTTAATAAATAGAGGCCAAAATTTTTAAACATCAAAAAATAGAGGTAATATAAAACTCAATCACAAAAAACTGTTTTATGTATATTATCTGATTTGTACTATGTCTAAAAGACTAAAAAATCATATTTAGGAAAAAATAACCTTATTTTATATCAGAGTGAAAATAGAGATGAGCAATTCAGGCATATATAATTTCATTGGCATTTTGTTGTATAATCCAAGCTGGATTAGAATGTCTGACAACAGGGAATGATTGTTCACACTGATGCTGAAAAAACAACTATGCTGTATGCTATCACATTTTGATTATGACTAGTAATTGTTATGTGTTGTGATGTAACCAATAGTATGCTTGGATCTTTGCTACAACAAATCACAGTGAATAGGATTCTTAATATACTATCCATTTTTCTTCAAAAGGAGGCTTCCACAAAACTCCTCACAAAGCTACATCTCTTACCAGTGACCATTTGCACTTTAAAGATTAAACCACATGTTGTTGCTGAGGCTTTCATTTCTATCAAAAGACTCTATACAGAAATCCAAGTGGTAAATAATTTAGTAGTTGGATAAAATAAAAAGGATTTTTCAGCAAAAACAGTCCTTTACTCTCATCCTTTGATGTAAAGGAGAACAGGGAAAGATGAGAATTTAGTCATTGGAACTTTCTCAGTAAATCTATCAATAGGCAGTGCATAAAATTATTTTTTTTAAATCCTCTTTTGCAGTCAGGGAAAAATAAAAAGAGAAAAGTGGAAAGAATTCTCTAATAAAAGTGAGATGAACTGTTGCAAAGAAAATACCCTAGAGAAAAAGAATTCAATTTTTCACAAATATATCCATCACAGAAGATGAAAACAAACATACCTAAGTTTCTAGTATTCCTTTCTGCTTAAGTGGTTTAACACTCCGTGTGATTCCTATATATTGGACTTAAAAAGGAAAATGTTTGAAATATAGGGCATGATGAAATTAGTAGCCCAAATTACTTTTTATTTATCAGTGTTAGGGACAGTAAAGTAACGACGCAACTAACTATGACAGTGAGAGCATGCTGATGTATAGAAACTTACCTTAATTTTGAAATTTAGTAGAAAACTAAATGGGAAATGTGCATTGCCAATTTTGTTGTTTGTTCCCCTTGCATTTTCTCAGCCAGAATACCAAGGAAAGTAGAATAGCTTTAAAATGTTAATATTTTCGGAGCATTAAGAGCAATAGGATGTTATAGTTGTATCCATTAAGATTGGACTCCAGAACTCTAAATTTTGATAGGCTCTGATATTCTGTAGTGTTCTCCATATGTTTCAAAGAGAACTTTCTTTGATGAGGGTGAAGGGAAATTACAAAGTAAGAAATTAAGTTAAAATTGAAATTTAAAAAGATTTTACCTATTTATTACCTATAAGTAAACAAATATTTTCAAATCAAGAGAATACATGGTAAAATGAAAAGGATATCTATTGAATAATATAAAAATATAGACTATTAAACAGAATATACTATTTAGAACAAATTTATTTAAGGAAGAACTTGGTCAAATGATTTTTGTTGATAAGTAGAAATTAATCACAGATATTTTCTTTAGTTGTCATATTAGAAACAGTGAAAGGAAATGTAAAATATTTTATCTACAAAAGAATAGCAGTGTATAAAGTAAAAGGAAATGTGGTAGATGCTGCTCATAATATAAAATTAGCAGAGTTAAGTATTTACATAAAAATAAGAATTAGCAGATATTTCTGTAAAGGGAAAAATATTAAATGTTTTCACCTCTCAATGTCAAAAGACACCTCACACATTTAGATTCATTTCTGCCTACATTCATGGAGTCATTGAAAATATACAAACACATGATTTGTACTATAGCCACTCAAATTTTGTGGCCACATAAATTTGAATTTTACACATTTTTTTTTCTGTTTCTAAATATCCCTCGCTTTCTATATCTTCCTCATCATCATCTTCCTTTTTCTATATTTTCAAATATCATCTTAAATCACAAAATGATATACAAATAGCAACAGAGCCATTTAAACTATACCATCTCAATTTTCTAATCTATTATATGAACTAACCATAATTCTGTATTAAAGCAACTAGACCAATTGTACAAGATACTATATCAATTGCCCTTGCCAATGTATCAAAGTTATATGTTACACCTGCATAAGTCACTAATTTTTTGTCACACTGCTCCAAAGTTTGACTATATGTTTTACTTTGTTTCAAATTATCTGTTCACCTATAAATATGTATCTATTCTCTCTCTACATATAAAACTCTGCAGAGGGTTTGAAAGCATCAGGTCATCAAAAGTTGCTACAGCAAATAATTTGGCCTAAGAAGAAATTATTTTCTTCTTAAATACTCGATATTAAAGAACATACTTCAATAAGCTCTGCCTTCTGTAGCTACAGAACATAATAAGCACAAAATAAGCTAATTATGTCTGTACTTTTATTTTAATTTTTATTTAATCTTCTAATTCAGAGCTCTGTGGGAACCTTTTGGTAGTAAGGGATAATTGGTAAGGCAAGATTTAGGCTATTAGAGAAAAGAAAAACACTTTCAATACTTCAATTTGAGTTCTAATATTTGACATTTAGCTTCAGAATAAATGTAGCTATTACAAAGGTGCTTCATTAAGCATATTTATATTTCTGATAATTTCACATTTTCCTTTTACTCCTTGGCTACAATGAAATACATTACTAAATTTCCAGATTGAGATTTAGTTTTCTTCATTTAAAAAAATATATTTATTTATTTTGTCTGCATGCATGCATCCAGGCCAAAAGAGTTCACCAGACTTCATTACAGATGGTTGTGAACCATTATGTGGTTGCTGAGAATCCGAAGGTTGCTCAGGACCTTCGGAATAGTAGACAATGCTCTTTACCCCTGAGCCATCTCTCCACCCTAGTTTCCTTCAATTCTAATATATAGTCTTCAAGTATAAAGCTTGTTCTTGACTCCATCTCCTCATCATAAGGGCTCTGAACACTGTTTTACACACTTGATCGAAAGTTCCTAGATGAACAAATTTCTTTTTCAAATATACTTCAAAAATATATGATATCTAAGTACTGTGTGAGTTCATGTAAAATTAAGTTATCTTTTGGTATATAACAATATCATTTTTTGTTACAAGTATATTAGAATTATAAGTTGATAAGAACAAAAGGTTTTTCTTATAAACCTGCCATCTTAGTATTAGGAAAATCAAAAACAGTTTCAGGCAAAATTTTGTGACATGTATAGGCACTAATAAGAACAAAGACTCTACAAACACAAGATAATAAGTAACAGTTCTGCCATTTTACTTTATCTGACAACTTATTTTACAGAATTATCAACATTTGTCTATATGGACCATTTAAACTCAGAAATATATAGAGAATATATACAGAGAAATATAACTAGTAAAGGATACATGATTGATTTTAGATACAGACTGTTAGTTAACTAAATCTCATAATAAATAAATTAATAAATTCAGAGTATTAGTGAATATCTGTAAAATTATTATTCTAATTAATAACTAAATGTAACCATCACAGTCAACAATGCTCCACAGAAATCTGTATCTAAATAAAGTACCTCTTTTTTAATAGTACAGATTACCAAATGCTTAAATTTTGATATACCATGAATGGAAATATGAGAAATATCTTTAAATTATTTCTTGGGCAGTAGTACCTCTGCTTACCTTTTGTACTTAGTCCTTAGACAAACTAGTTTCATTCAGGTATAAACTGATAGCAATTTTTTGTTGTCTACATCTTATATTTCTTATGCTCTGATCTAGGGTTTTACAAAAAGTTACTTACTATATGGGATACCTGGGGAACTCTACTGAATACTCAGTGAGTGAGATACACAAGACAGGAACTATATCCTATCTTTAAGGTAGATTGGTGTAGGAGGGTCTTCTGTCGATGTGTTATATCATTACGTCAAACATATAGACTGGAAAAGGTAAATATTTCCATTTTTATTTGTACTAAAATTATCTATTAAATACAGGACCATATAAAACTATTCAATTAACTTTTGTAAATGATAAAAGTTAGTTGCTATTTTTACATTAGATTAGATTGTGGTTAGAAGGTGAATCAGTTAATAATCATATATTAAATTTTGCATATCATTGCAATATTTTCCTTTTAAGAGGTTCAGAAAAGCTTCATATTTATCTACAGAAAAAAATATTAAACTTATTTAATGAGAATTTGAGACCCGAGTCTGTACACTTTAGTGATGATATAGACTATGCTTCTTTCTAGTGAAGTTTCTGAAATAGATTCCTAAAACTCCATGTCCCATTGGAAGTGGCAACTTACACAAACACAATAATATACAAGATATTTAAAGGAATTTCATGGTAATGATATAGAAAACTACCTGTGAGGGCAATTATATGCAAGTACTTGATATTTTGTTTCAGGTGTAAAAATTAATCACTGATTACTGTGTTAGTTACTTTTACTGCTGATGTGATATAATTTCCTACTGAAGTAACTTAAAAAACAAAGGGTTTATATGAACTGGCTCACAGTTCAAGCATACAGTCAATAACTTTGGAGAAATCACAGCAGCAAGAGCTTTAGCCAGTTATACTGCATCTACTGTAAGGCCAAACAGAATAAGCCCAAGAAATGAGCATCCTCAGTGCTCAGCCATTTTTATTTTATTTAATCTAATGAAAGAATTCTTTCACAGACATTCCTGTTGTCTCATTTTCCAGGTGATTCTAGATATCATCATATTCAAAATTGAGATTAGCCATCAAAACGAAATACAACAAATTTTGGGCTTATCTGTCTCCACTGTTTGCATTTAACAACAAAAAAGTGTGATTTGAAGTGGGAGCTGGAGGAAAGAACACAAAAATATGAATATGTTATATACTCACTCATTAGTGAATTCTAACCATAAACAGAGGACATTGAGCCTATAGTTTGTGACCCTAGAGAAGCTAAATAATAAGGTGAACCCAAAGAAAAACTTATATAGATCCTTCTGGAAATTAGAAGCAGATAAGATCGCCAGGCAAGTATTGGAAGCATGGGGATGAGGGAAGGGGAGGGATGAGAGAAGGAAGAAGGGGAGGTTTGGGTAGAGCTTGGGGGAGTGAGATGGTTGAGATGAAGGAAGGGTAGATATGGAAGCAGGGAAGAAGATACCTTAATTAAGGGAGCCGTTTTGGGGTTGCCAAGAGGCTTGGCTGTAGCGGGGTTTCCAGATGTCCACAAGAATGTCCCCAGCTAGGACCCTGGGCAGTGGAGGAGAACGTGCCTGAACTAGCCTTGTCTAGAAGTCAGACTATTGACTATCTTGAATATCACTATAGAACCTTCGTCTTGCGGCAGATGGAAATAGAGACAGAGACCCACATTGGAGCACTGGACTGAGTTCTCAAGGTCCAGTTAAAGAGCAGAAGGGAGAATATGAGCAAGGAAGTCAGGATGGCGAGGGGTTGGTCCACCCACTGAGATAGTGTGCCTGATCTAATGGGAGCTCACCAAACCCAGCTGGACTGGGACTGTACGAGCATGAAACCAAATTTAACTGAATGTGGCTGACAATGGGGCCTGACTGAGAAGTCAATGATAATGATACAGATATTTGTCTCTACTGCATGTACTGGATTTCTGGGATCCTAGTCTATTTGAATGCACACCTTCCTAGGCCTGGATGGAGGGTGGAGGGCCCTGTACTTCCCACAGGACAGGGTACACTGCCCTCTCTTAGGACTGGAGGGGGAGGGTAGAGGGGAAGTGGGGAAGCAGGAGGGAAATGGGAGGAGGGAAGGAAGTGGAAATTTTTTAATGGTATTATTTATAAAGCAAAAAAATTAAAAAACCAAGAACAACTACAATTAAAAAGAATGTGTATCTTATTTCTGTAGAGTTACCAGCACACACTGTGAAAAACACCATACACACATATTTAACTGGGGAACATAGCCAAAAGGCATGATTATGTGCCACTTTAGAATATCTGAGTATTTTAGAAGATTAGAGAAGGGGTCATGTATCACAGCAAGGTTTACAAAAATGGAGGATATTAAGCTAACTTTGATATGTAGGTAGAATTTCCTTAGTAGACAAACGAAAAGACGATTCATCTAGTAGCAAGAAAGTAAAATACAAGCTAGAAATGATTAAACTTATAGAACAGTGCTGAAAACAGTAATGATACAAAATGTGACTGTTTCTTAATAAAATAATTTTCTTTAGTTTATGATGTTCAACCAAATCCTGATCATTGTTATTTATAATGTCTTAGAATAATTCAATTTCAGTTAATACAAACTTCATATACAGCACAGGAAAAATCAAGATAGAAAAGAAATGATCTAAATGTCATGCTGCTGCTCAGTTGGAAAGAGCTCATTCAGAAAGAAATTACTAAAGAAATATTGATAGTGTCAAAATGTCATGGCATTCTTAGAATAAGAAGTTAAGTTTGGACCACATGAGCAAGATATTCCAGATTATTACCGAGTTCTGAGTTTTGAAATTATTGCTTTCTTATTCTGAAAAAGAATTAATTTTTACTAAGGGGGAAAACCTTATTATTCCTCAACTTCAAGTTCTATTCCCCTCTTTTTTAAATTATCAAATGTTTTGCAGAGCTTTTGAATTATCTTGCTATTTTTAGCAAAATGTACATTTAATTTTTATCATAGTGAGATCTCTCTGAATTGGTAAAGAAAAAAAAGCATCAAATTCAGTGACGATTTCTCCATATTTTTAGTCAGTTACAACAATAATAGAGCAAAACATCACTCTACTGCTTCCCTATTTCTCAAACTCTTCTTATTGGTTGTCTTTATAGTGTTGGAATCATTGTGCAATTTTAATTCAGTTTCTCAATAATTTTACTGCATCAAAAATTGTCAAAGCAAACATGTTTTTATGTTTTCACTTACCATCCAAGCTATTTCTCATAATATTTACCTTAAAAGTAAAAAAAATGTTTCCCCAAAATAAATAAATTACTAGATTCTGTACATACTAATTTTGGAGTTTATCCTCTTGTCTCTCCAATGATTCTCATACAACGATTTCTAAGACAATGGTATGTTGTTGCCAATGAACTATTTAACAGAGCCCCTTTAATTTCATGTGTCTTTCTAAACATCTTCCAAATTAATTCTGATCATATTTTTGACTGTTATTAAAATTTTAAGCCATAATGATGATACAGAAACTTACAAACTCACTATCTTTACAAGGTTTGTCTTTCATCAGTACGTATGGGCTTATTAACACTTTGTTGAAATTTCAACATTTAAGTGCCAGTGAACAAAAGCAAACTCACAAAATTAATGTATATTGATTTATCTTCCATAAGGTTGGTTCTACTTAACGTAGCCAATGTCTTCTTGACGGATCTTTATTTGTCCTTTTACAGGAAATATGAGTAACTTTAATGATTTAGATTTGTCAGACTATTGCAGGAATGTCATAGTCCTGACACTCTGTAGATTATACAGGTCAACCTGATTCTACATGAGAAATCCTCCTATTTTAGCCTCATATAACTTAGATTATAAGGACATATGATGACATTTGTTTTCATGGGAAAAAACAGAGTCTCAAGAGAGAAAAGGGTAATACTTACCAATCACCTATTAAGAAACATTGAATTATTGTGAATGCAAAACAGATGCTGTTTCACATAACCTTCTCAAATATGCATTAGATTTAATAGAATTTTACTTATTTGTATGTTGAAATTTAGATTGTTTTCTTCAATAAAACAAAGTCAAACTTACTTTATTCACAAATGATTCCAAATTTGTTAGAAGATTTTTCACAACAATTTATTCAGCTTCTGAACATGTGCTAAAATTTAGACACTGTTTATTGGTATAATGACGAATACTACAGTTAGGCATGCAATCTAATTATGAATGCACATTACAACCTATTAAGAGCTCAATGCTTGAGTTCACTTTCTAATTAATTAAATTCTTGAAGATGTGACATAAATTATACCGAATAATAAAGTTTCTCATACTTATAAAACAGCACTCTTAGAACCAATTTCTCTCCTATAAGGAGAATGAGAGAATTCATTTTTAACATCTTAAAGTTAGAAAATAGATCTTAAGACTTCCTATAGTTCATTAAAATACAACACCTAGTTAGTGGTAGAGTAAAGATTTTGATTCAGACTTATGCAGTGATGGTTGTAGTGTGTGTTGACTATACTATACCATTATGATACAGGAAGTATAAAATTACATTAGCATCTATACTTTATGGATTTCAAACTTAATTTGAGCTATATTCTTTGAATGCATAAACATTATCTGAAAAATATGTCATTGCTTTAACATATATATTCTTCTCTCTTTTCATTCTTATATCATTTATGCATCTGGATTTTTCATGTTGTAGGCATGGGATATCATTTTATGTAGAAAAATATATACATGTATATACCATGTACCTAAATGTTAAAACATTTAAAAATCAAGACTACTATGTAAAAAATATATTTTGTAATAAAATAAATTTTCTTAGAGATCTAGGAGAACCAAAAAAATCTAAAAGGAAATATTTTCTTAGTGTTCTATACCTAAATATAACGATCTAAAGAACTCCATCAAAAATCTGTCTCCAAACTATATCTCAAAAAGTCTTGTATATGTGTCTTAAATACTAACTTAACTTGAAAATGTGTCTTAAATACTAATTTAAAGGTCTCATGTCTGTCCATAACACTACCTAGGCTTCAGAAATGTCTGTGATAAGCATTATACATAATGATTGCTATCAAACCTAAAGAGATGCAGAGGTCACATCCTAATTAAATGAGCCAGAAAAAAAAAAAACATAAGTTCTTTGAATATTCATTCAGAAAATTTTAGACAAAGAATTGCCAATGTATATGTTGTTAAAAAAAACTATTTCTGTCTATTCTCTTGAGTTCTGGTAAGCATATAAAAATTTAACAACAAGCCAAATAGTAAGAGAGAATTAAAAATTCATTTTTTTGCATTTGAGCATCATAGAAAAAAATCTGTAAGTTCTTGATGCTCATTCATTGTGGTTATAGAAGAGATAGGAAAAGAGATGTAAATTATTTATATGGGAATAAATTACCTTTGGTAAGTCTGAATAGGATTTTACAGCAAAATATTATAATTTATAATAGCATTTTTGTACATGATGCATATTAAGGAGAAAGATTTTACTATATATGAATCTCTCATTTATCCTCAGTATGAGCTTATTTGCAGTCCATAGTGCTATATTTGTAGGTGGAATTTTCTGAATTCTGTTACAATGACTAAAGAATATTTTATAAAGAGGATTGAGACAAAGGAAACTACTTAACAGTTTTTACTTTATAATCTTAGCTCTCCATCAACATGACATGGCCTTAAGAAATCCAGAGTGAAATTCTGTAAAGTTTAGGGGTTATTAGGAATTGGGTTATAGCATCCTCAAATATGACTACAGAAAATCACCATATGCTATCCAAAGTATATGCCTTTAGTATATTTAGAAACTGTAAACACAGAAGTAGCATTAAAAAAGTAACTTTCGGTTAGATAAGTCAGCATTTATTTTAGGAAGCAAGTGAAGTCTGTAGTGAATGTGTGTTTTTTTACAGGAAAATGGCCATATGAAAGATACCTGTCAAAGATGGATGGGAATATCAATGCCTTGTCTGGGTGAGGCTCAGAAAGATATTGAGTACTTCCTCTGATGCAAGTATAAATGTTGAAATCATTTGCAGAAAAATGCCCACTGACTGGCCTCCTTAGTATTGTTCCCCAGATAATGTGAGTGCACTACCTGCCTGTTCCACAGACCTATGATGCCCAACAGTCAGATCTGTATCCCCATGATGCAGGACAATCTGATGTGATAGTGAGTCAAGTCAGAACAGGAACTCAGCTTATTACTGTGAGCATCAGTTTATATAGGTTAAGTAACATTGTGTGATATGGAGGCCAATGAGAGAAAGCAAAGCCCTCCCTGTGGCTAGAGGGGCATCTACCTAGATTTTACTGTCTCATCCTCACTTGGTAGCTTTGAGACTATTGTTCAAATTTGAGCCAGGCTTTTCACTGTCCTGAAGTCCTTAAGGTACAGGCCCTGAGATAATTTTGGCCAAACATCTTACAAATTTTGATTTTGTATCCTAACCCCTATCCCAGTCACCAAGCCAGAATAGCCCACCAGTGAGAGAACATGGGTCAGGGTGACCCATATTCAGAGTTTTGGCCTAGAAACCCTCAAATTGTGATTCATCCGTGGGGTGAAATGTATTGAGCCTATCATAGTGTAGTTGAAGTCCCATGAGTTGTACCTGATCTATCTGTTTTTGGAATGCTTGTTTCAGCCTTTGGAGAATGCATGGGCCAAAAAGATAGATCAATAAACAAATAGCTATCAGTCCAATTAGGGAAGAGATTAGTGTGGTAAGCCATGGGGAACAATTAAACCAGATCTCATAGGGAGTCCTTGACTTAAACAAATCAATATATTTTCTTAACTCATTTAGTGTTCTTGTAATTATCCCAGAATGATTTGCATGGAAGCAACATTCTTCCCCAAGTGTCCTGCAAATTTCTCCTTGTTCTATAAACAGCAAGCCCAAGCCTCTTCTATTTTGTAAGGTTACCCTTGCTATGGAATCCAAAGATTTTTGCAAATAATGTACTGCACTCTATGCCTTTTTTAAGGTCAATTATGAGTGAATTATTTCCAATTCTTGTAAAATCTCCAGGGATGAGGTGCTAAGGGCAGTCCTGGCCACCCCTAGTCCCATCAATATGGTGACAGTCAGGGCCCTTAGGGCTATCTCTTATGCCTTCGGGCCAGGAATTCCTCTTGTGCGTGATAAATCATGTGAAGAAAAAAATCAATGCAAGCAGGTAAGTATCATTATGCTGAATGAACAGTGGGTCAGAGAGGCAGGGAGTAACCCCTGTCTCTTGGCAGATAAAAAAAAAATACCCACGATGTTTGGTCACCCTGTATGAAGCTATAGACCCATTAGCCACATCACAAGTGAGGTTAAGATGAGGATGTCTGGTGTATAAGACACAGTTGCATTAAACATCTGCCAAAGGGGGATAATCAGTCCCAACACTTTCCCCACTCAGGGTTTTTCCAACTACAAATATCAACTTTATCTAATATTTTCTAAGAGCCATTTACCCCAAAGGCTTCAAAGTAGAGGTTAGTGGCTGTAAGCAAAGCCAGGAGTCCTCAGTGGCTTCAGGGTGGGTAAGATTTAAAGTCATAAAGGCCATCTTAATGGTCTTCATCAAATAAGGTGAGGCTTCTAATCGCCCTATTTCTCTGGGCAGCTTTGTAAAGGATACCTTAGGAATAGATGATGGGTGGGTAGCGGTATGTAAAGTTGAGGTATGTAGAGTTGAAATATATACAGGCTTCTCCACCATGGGTATTAGTTTGGAAGCAGGCCTCAGCATTTGAGGTGGGTCCTCAGGAAGTATCTCCATTCAAAGCATGCCTATAAGGTAATAATCATACCCCTTTTGGTATAGCCTTAATCCCCATATTTTCCCATATTACCAGGATAGGTTCCCTTTCTTCCCCTGATCTATAAACCTTAATATTAGAATGTTGAATCTAAATATAGTACATTTTCCATATTGGGGGTTTTGGGATAGTGGTACCTGGGAGACCCTGGAGATGATTATATCTCCATGTTTTTTATCCAATGTCCATTCCCAGTCTCCTCACATCACCAGGAAAAGCAGTAGAAATCTAGATCCCCTGTCCCCACAGTTTCTAATAGCAGAGGCAGTTTGTTGCTTTCTGGGTGCCTGCAAGAGGGGATGTCTTCTAAAGACATGAGAACACCCAGGCTCATTAGGGTAAGATGCTTGTGGTAAGGTGCACCCCTGAGAGCCTCCATATTCAGGTCTCAATTTAACACCGGAATTCAGTCTCCCATGTCTCAGCGCCTATGTGCCAAATAGCAGAGTTCAAATATCAGATCAGGCAACTACATTCAGAGTGTCAGAAGAAGGACAATTAAAAGAAATCACCCACTAGCTCAGAATTGATAAATAAAGGGTGATTTATTTAGGGGTAGACTCACAAATCAGAATCATCTGCTTGAAAGGAGACCATAAATTGAAACCCACAGCTGAAAAGAGGCCAGTTGCAAGCTCTCCATGGGCATATATAGTATTAGAGGCCATGCCCCAGTGGGCGGGTAACCACTGGCTATAAGACTTCCTCCAACACCTACCCCTTCTGTTTAAATAAAAGAGTTCTAAGCCTAATACAAAATTATATACAATAAGAACTGAATCCAACTTGTGGCATTGCTTTGATGCCAAAAGACCATGTCTTTATCTTTTCCCTAACAAATGTGGAATGCAAACCATAAGTTACAACAACTTGCTTAATTTCTTTTAGATTATTCATTCCTATATGTATTTATCTACCTTCTGTGGATCACCTTGGACCTTTAGAACTTGATGCTTTGTCAGAATAGATTACAGGGTAGGAAGCTAAAACTTTGGATAAGTCATCTCTGATAGCTACTGGTGATGTTGAATCCTGTCCTTGTGCCTTCATTCCTTGTTTATCAGCTACAATAATTTTCTCAGTCATTTCAAATCTTTTTACTTTTGTCTTTTATAAAGCCTGAATCTCCTAGCCTGTATATATTTCTGGTGATTTCATTGAGGTACATAGACTCTGATCCCCATTCTGCACATGTGATTCCAAGGTCTGAAGTTTTTTCTTTAAAGATAACATCTCATACTTGGACATTACTTGAATAGCATGCAGATTGTCATCCTGGAGAGATACTCTATTTGCTAACTTACCATAACTTTTTAACAAATTTTGGTTGTCAAATTCAACAGTATAAATTCTTTCAGATAATGTTTTAGTACCTTAGAAATGGATTTGATTTTGTCTGTCAAATTAATGTTATCCTTTTTAATACTATTAATTTTTTCAGGCAACTTTTGGTTTTTGATGGTATTAATCCTGTCAACTAGCTATTCATTATTAGCCTGAAAAAACAGTATCATTCCTAAAGGTTCCATATTCTGTCCTGATGATAGAATATGAAGAAAAAAATTGAGTCCCAATACCCAATAAGTTGAAGTATCATCATAACCATATAAGCCTTACATAATGCAATCCATAGTATTAGCAAAAAAGTTACCAAGAAGTTTTAATGCTAATGTAGTCTGCCATATTGATTTGTTAGTTACCTGTTATGTGATCTGATAAACTGTATTTTTTATTATCCAGCAGATGTTGTAGTTGCAGAGTTGCAACTAGAAGCAATGCAACTTGTGGCAACGGGTATGGTCCTGGGACACTTTAGTTTTCTACTTTGGTATTGGTTAAATACTGAGCAATATGTTTTGCTTGACAAATTAAAAGCAATTAAATTAACTCCATACATGAAGCAAGAAAACCAGAACTCACAGGCAGGGAGAAGTAACTGTGCCAGGGAATGTGGTAGTCATGTGTGTACTTGGGAAATTTCCAAGTTGCCACACACTGTAAACTCCACTGTGGAAGGGTTCTAAAAAAACAAAATAAAAAAAGAAAGAAAGAAAGAAAGAGAGAAAGAAAGAAAGAAAAGAAAAGAAATGAAAAGAAAAGAAAAAAAACAACAATGCTTAGGTAAAAGCAAACCAAGTGGGCAGGGTTGGGATGGAGACTGTCTGGGCCATGAACCAGCTAGGCCATTAGGCCATCCACCTGGTAGGAGTGGAGTTTGAATCCAAGTGGGAACCAAATGAAGAAGGATGCTTAAAAGAAATCCCACACTAGGTCAGAATTGAGAAATAGACTGTTATTTAATTAAGGATAAGCTCACAAATCAGAATCTTCTGTTTGAATGGAAATCAGAAAACGAATCCCACAGCCGGAAAAGAGTCCAGATGTATGCTCCACATTGGCATATATAGTATAAGAGGCCACACCACAGTGGGTGGGTAACCACTGGATATATGCCATCCTACAGCAGGGTGTCCTCATTGAGAAGTCTTGTTTAGGATCCCTCAAGTGTCAGTGCTCAATAAAATCCATGTCACCTTCTGTGGTTAGTGGGGACTTGCTGCCTGGACATTGATCCCTGTGAGAAGAGTAAACATGATCACCACCGGGAGAGTCATCTGAAATAGATAAACATATAACACTTTACTCAAAGGCCAATCTCCCTTGAATAGTGGTGATTTTTCTTTCCTTGTGTTTGAATTTAAGTGTTGTCCACCATAATCTCATTCTTTATTGATCATCTTGGTCTTCCCCCATTGTCTTGAGGGGAGAGGAGAAATTTTAAGTTACAAGTTAAGTTCTCTGTCCTACAGAGAGGTACAGGCTCTGAGATAATTTTGTCCCAACAGTTTACATAGCTACATTCCCTTGGAAGTTTATGGCCTGAAGATTGCTCCCCTACAGAATGTTCTTACTAAGATATGTTAAACCTATTCCTTATTAAGCTATAAATTAAAAACCTGCTACCACATTTTTTCTGTATTTATTAATCTCTACTTTCTTTTACAGTTTTATGTAGTAATCCTGATTCCTGTTCAACCATTGTCTATCTTCCTTTAGTCTCTTGTCATTCAAGTTAAGTCAATACCTGAAGCTATGCAGAGCACAGGAGTTTATAGAGGGAATTTTCTTTGATAAAGGTATGTATATCAGGAATATAAAATGATGGTAGGCAATTACTATCACCTATCAAACACATAGTAAGAAAACTATTATTCACTATGTACTCCTTTCTGCTCCATCATTCTTCAATATGTATGTGAGACTTTGTTTCCTCCAACACCCAGAAGCCTGACACCCCTGTTCCTTCCTGTAGTTGATGATGATATAGAAAGTGGTTCTACATGTTCCTAATGCTGTGTCCCTTTATTACAGATCCTCATGTTGTGGTGACCCTGAATTCAAAAATTATTTTTGTTGTTACTTCATAATTGTAATTTTCTTAGTGTTAAGAATTATAACTTAAATATCTGTATTAATGGCCTTAAGCAACTTTTGTGAAATGATCATTTGATACCCAAGGGGTTGTACCCATAGTTTGAGAACTGCTGATAAAGAAATTTTCATTCTTTGGATCTTCTTTGAGTCATATTGTATTTTCTGACGTTTATTTTTACACATTTTTTTCTTCCGTTAATTTGTTTCATGTCAGTTTAATGTACTGTTCAGACATAGAACTTAGAATAATAAAATGTGGGAGAATTGTCTGTATTCTGTCAATCATGTTTTAAATAAATGCTGATTGGCCAGACAGGAGGTGTAGGCGGGAAAAAATAGACAGGAAATTGAAATGATGCAAGGAGAGCAGGAGAATTCTGGGGAGGAGGAAGTTGATTCCTCCCACTCCTGCCCAGATCACCGAAGCAGCAGGATGTGATCTGAGTACTGAAAAAGGTACTGAGCCACATGGCTAACATAGATCAGATTAATGGGTTAAAATAAGTAATAAGAACTAGGAAAAAGCCTGACCTAATGGACCAATCAGCTTTATAAGTTGCAAAGATCTTTGTGTGATTTTGGGGCTTGCAGGCAGTGGGGAACTGGGCAGGACAGAAAACACAAACAAGCCAGCCCCTCATGCTACAATAAAATAAAGTCATCCTCCCATTCCAAAGCTTAGGTGATATATGCTGCTTCTTCTTCTAAGAGAGATAACCAGTAACTTGATCCTTCAAAAGTCCTGATCAAGAAAATGTTGACTCAATGTTTCCTTTGGCATTTTATAAGAAGTATTTATTCTATTTTCATAGGTTATAAATTACAACATGCAAAAATGCCTTTTTTATTTTTATTTTATTTATCAAAGTGAGTGAAATCATTTCTCACTCACATCTACTACAAATGTGTAGAAGTATAAATGGACCTTCCAAAATTTCAACTTTAAAGCTACTGTTTTATTGTAAAAAGGTTTGGACTTTGAAAGTTGAAGCTAACTTAAAATGCAGTTCAGCTATTATCTCTTTTTTATAAACTTGCTCATGTTGCTTAACCTCCTGTAATTCAACTTCCTTTACCATACAATACTTATCACAAAATATTATCAATTTTCCAGAAAAACAAAAAGTTTGTCCAGGTTTAGCTGAAGTTAACATGAATCCAGTTTCAGAGAATTTGCCTTAGTACAAACTTAGTACACTGTGCTTAGTTAAAAAGTACAATGAATGGAAGACACCTGAAAAAACTTCTAGAAATAAAAACAAGTTTCACAAATTGAAATTACAAAACTTAGCCTCTAGTGAGTTGATTTCAGCAAGATACCTGTACGCAAACCTCTTTAACAGTAACTGGCTTATTGTATTGATTAGTGGAACTGATGAGGTTAAAAAAGATTTGGAATGCATGTATTCAGCAATAGATGCAAATGCCTATTTAATGACAAGAGGAAGCATACATAAATCTAAAATGGTGACCTCAAGCTTTTTTTGTCATGAAAGATACTGGCAAAATGAAGAATAAGTGATTAGTTCATACTTTCAAGAATTAATTGAAAATGACTTTCTTTTCATCATTTTTTTATGAATATATTTATAGGTTTTAGAGTAGAGCTATATGTCAGGGTAGGAATAATAAAAATGTATGAAATACATGAAAAAAGGCAAAATCAACATTGAAAGGAGTAAAAATTGAGCAACTGTTAATTTTAAAATTAAAACCAAGACAAGTAGAGTGCTGAGCTTAATGTGTATGTGATTTAATTTGAAGAGGATATTCCTGTAATTGTGATGACTAATGTTACTATTTAAGTTTAAATTACTGTGCTTAAAAAAAAATCTATAAAAGAAAAATGTATCTAACCAATAAGCCCCAGCTGGTTAAAGAAATTAAACTTCCTGGAATGTTGGGGCCTTTTGTTCATGTAAAATATATATGCTGCGTGTTTTCACTTCTGTAAACAAGCTTGGTTGCCCCCTATCACACAAGATGTGTGCTTGATCCTTGATCATATATATATATATATATATATATATATATATATATATATATATATATAGGCAGGATATATGCTTGCTTTTGATTGCATGATGGCAGAAAGTACACAGCCTTGTGAGTTTTGTCTTTATAATCCTCTGAAAAATGGAGCTCAGTGCCATATTCTGAATGAGTCTCAGGTGTGAACCTGGTCAAAATTCATGGTCCTGGCCAGTTTTTATAAAGCCTCTTATTTGTTAAAATATATTTATAGTCCAATTGATAAATCTCAGAATGATCCTAGATATTATCTTTTGCCAACCAAAACTTTGAATTATTGTTAAGAAATTACAAATCAATTATATTGGCATTGAATTGCATTGCAAAATAAGTTACTTAAGGTTTGAACTGTTTTTATGGTTAAGTGAAACAATAGATAGCAAATAAATAGCATTTTGATAAATATTAGCTCTCCTGGCCATTAGCAAATAACATTAAATTATTAAATTTAATATTCCCTTATTCTGGAACTAAATATACTTATATATTATAAATATTTATACTGAAGTTGCATATTATAAACAGCCTTTACAATTTTGTGTAGTAAGACTAATTATCAGGCAACACACAAATCAATGGGTTTAAATATATTTCAGTGGTGTTTGGAGTGTCATAGGATGAAAAACAAGCCTCTACAATATAAGACTTACTTAGTTAGGTATGAGACAGGGTATTCAGCAGGGAAAATTTTAGAGATATGAGAAAGTGGACATAAGCTCCCCACCCAGGTTGAAGCCTTTTGCCTTGGCTCCTTGGAATGGAGCCAAAATTCTATAACAACTAACAACTGCCTAAAACTTTTTTTTCCATTCCCATCTTAAGTCTGAAATCTAAATGAAATCTCATCATAAAAGCCATTAATTAACTAAAAAAAGGTCGTGTACTATACCCTTTGTGCAACCCTAGTGATTTAACATAAAATTATAATTCCTTCCAAGGCATCTCAGCAATCATTTCACATGTTGGTAAGAGAGACATATTTAATTGCTTATTATGTCTAAGAGAAGTCACTACCCATACTTATGTCTATTTTACTTTTCCCTGCTCTCCCTTGGAAAGCGCATGCCCCAATTTGAGTATGTGCTATTTTCATTAAGTGTCTGTCTTTCTCTTAACCCTCATAATTAAGCATGTATTAAAGTATCTTAAGGCAAATTTTCAATTCTGCTTCACTATATCAGCTGCTCCTAAGATTTGTTTTGAACATTGGATCCAGTAATCCCTGTGTGGCCAAAGCTAAAAACCCTAAAATTCTAGAGTATATCATCAGGCTACTGATATTGAAAATTTTAGCTGTGTGTCCCCGTATTTTCTCATCACTGACAGATCATCACCATTGGAGAATGTCAGTAACATAGAATAGTAGTATCTTAAAGGTTAAAGACACACAAAAGGGTATGTAAAGAATGATGAAAGAAAATTCGAGTAAAAATACAGTTACTATGGAAAAAATATTAGTAAGCAATCATATTCTTCTAGGTTCTTCATCCAGCCTTTTATACAACTATATTATTCTAGAGACTTTTAGCATATAGTGGGCTAGAGCTTTCCTTTTCCTTCCTTTCTCATTTCGTCATTTGTTTATTTGCTGTGAACTAGAAATATAACCCTGTACTTTGAATAACTCTACTTTGGTAGAGAAATACACTAACAATGAGCTAGATTGTAGTAATCTAATTTGTGTGTTTCTTTGTTTTTACATTGTATCACGAGGTGTATGTGTGGATAGAATATGTACTCTGTTATGATAGAGCATTCACAATATTAGAGAAGCTCTGCTGAGGACCACACTGTCTCAAACAAAATACTCTCTTATGGGAGTATAGATGTTGACAGTATGTACAGAATATATCAAACACAGATTCCTCCTCTCAGAAGATTGAAACCTAAGACTACTCCCCTACAAAGTCGCACTACTTAAATTAGGAAAACTGACTCCTAGTTCATATCTATATAACAAACCTGACTCCGTGTTTCATCTATTTATAACAGGTATGATAGACTTCTAGGCTATTCAGGTGTCTTTACCACAGACCACAGTTCATCAGGTTCCATCTTTTCTCTATGTCTGCCATTTCTTCAGTCCCTATCATCACTGACAAGTCAATGCCTAGCCATGATGGTAATCATAGACATAATGTTTGTGTGTGTTCTTAGGATGGTCTAGAAAGAGATTTTCTAAGTGAGCAGGCCTTGAAATAGAAGTCTTTCTGCATCACCATCCTGAGACGTAGCACATACTTAAGACCTAGATACAAGTTTTTTGAAGTCCACATATTTAAACAATTTAAGCATTCTCTGCCCTGGGAATACAGTAATGCATAGCTCTTCTCCTGAAAATCCTGTTATCCTTTAATTCTAAATTCCAAAGAATGTTAAATGAACATTGAAAATGAAAACATCCCACAGAAACATTAAACAAGCCAGTGACAGAAAAGCAGGATAAATCACATCTTTACTGCTCAGATTCTACCTGATGGCTTTCTTTTCCCTTCAGTTGCTGCAAACTAGATTATGCTACATTAATATGTTTCAAAAGATTTCAACTGGAAGTTACTCAGATATTTGATTAGACACTGTGTTGGAGAATTGAATGGATAATACAGGGACTAAAGAAAGCTCAGGGTCAATTTCAATTAGACTCCAGAATTGCAACATTCTAACCTTTCTACTCATTTTAAAATTCTAATCAGTCTTGTAAAAAAATCAGTTGAAGGAGAAGTTTCTTTTCACTCATAATACCAAAGAGATCTCAGAACTTAGGTAAGAGAAAGATTAAATGATGGGATCTAAATACTGGAAGATTACTGGAGCAGGACTTTTCTTGTGTAAGCAAGGGTGCAGTAAAACCACTGAACTGGACTAGTCCATAGATTGAAGAGTTTATTGGTACATAATGCCAATCTATAACAGAGAATAGAAGACAGCACCTTGGCAGGAGACCAGGAAAATTTTCCATTATTGTCAAAGGGGTTGAATGTCTTTGAGCTGATACAGACTGTTTGAATTAATTAGGAAATAAATTATCTTGCCTGAGGTTGTTGACCAAAGGTGAAGTAATGCCTTTCCTAACAGAAACTCACTTCACCAGGTTTCTAAGGAATGGCGAGTTTAGTTGTTTTTTTTTCACACATAAGCAATTCTTCTGCTTATTCAGTCAGAGTCTGTCCTAATTTGAGACCATGCTGTCATTTAGGACATTGCCAGAAGCACTGTCATTCTTGTGACCTGCTTTGGATGGAGCATTATCCCCCTACTTTATATATCCAACAAAGAATATCATATATACCAGAATTTTGACACCAAACAAGAGAAAATCACTCAGATGAACTGATTATGCACCCAAACTAAACAGAACTCTCACTAAGAGCACCAACACTGTCGTATTATCACTATTCTAAAGGTTTAAATAAGAATATCTCACATATTTGAAAGTTTGATCACTAGTTGTTAAGATTATTTTGTAGAAGAATTAGGGAGTGTCGCTTTGTTAGAGAAGGGTATGTTACTGCGGGTGGACTTTGTTATTTCAACAACCCACACTATTTATAGTTACACAATTCTCTGCCTTCTGACTGTAAATAAGATGTATGCATCAGTGCCTTGCCTTTCTGTCTGTTGCTATTTTGGCAACATGATAGTCATGGACTAATCCTCTGAAATTGGAAGGAAGCTCCAAATTAAACACTTTTTCGATAAGTTGTCTATATCATAGTGTATCTTCACAGCAATAAAACAGTAACAAAACCACGATCATTATCACCATCACTCTGTCTGACACACCACTTTCCCCACATAAAACGATAGTGAGAAGAAAATAGACACATCTGATGGTTTGAAGGAGAAAGCCCTTCATAGGCTCATTTATGTGACTGCTTAGGAACTAGGGTGCAAAACCGTTTTTGTTTGTTTGTTTGTTTTTATTTGTTTGTCTTTTGAGACAGGGTTTCTCTGTGGAGTCTCTCCTGGAACTTGGTCTGTAGTCCTATCAGGCTAGACTCACAGAAATCTGCTTACTTCTGCCTCCCCAGTGTTGAGATTAAAGGCATGTGACCCAACTGTACGGCTGAGTGTAGAGCTATTAAGGAGGACTTAAGTCTGATCTTTTTGGACTAAGTGAGGCCTTGTTGAAGGAAGTATATTACTGGTGAGTTAGCTTTGAGATTTAAAAAGCCCTTATCAAGCTGAGTATGTGTCTCTGTCTGTCTCTTACTCCCTTTCTTTCTCTTGCTGCTGCCTATAAATCAAGATGGAAAGCTCTCAGCAATATCTTCAGCATCATGCTTGCCTGCTAGCACACTTCTATGATGATAATAATATATTCATTCTTTTAAACTATAAGCAAGCCCCAAATTAAATGTTTTCTCCTTTAAGTAGCTTTGATCATGGTATCTCTTCACACCAATAGAACAATAATTAAGACATGTAAAACTGACAAAAAAGATCCTCCCTCTGTAAGCAAATCACCATTAAAGCAAATTGTCTTCAGTAGAGGACATCCCCAAACATGTTCCAATGGTTCAAAACTTTTCTGTAATATAGGCTAAAATCTCATTTCACCAGCCTATATGAGCCATTATTTTTCTTCTACCCAGTGCATGCTTGGACATGACAGGTGGCATCAGGTAGGATGAATGTGAAATTCAACAGATACCAAATAATCTATATAGATCAAATAAAATCACAGAAACTCACAAAATTAAAATGTCAATTGAACAAAAAACATTCACACAATTGGCCAGGAAATCTGTATTATTTACTTATCTAATGTTTTAATAAAACAAATACACCAATAGTACACCAAAAGGAACTTAAGCAAGAAATAGGATATTCTGGCATATTTATCCAGAAGGCTAAGAATGTATCATGGGAGAAGCCGAAGGAGACATGCAGCAGGAACAGAAAGCTTTGGAAACACATCTTAAATTGCAAACATGAAATGGTGTGGGAGAATTGTCCATATTCTGTCAATCATGTTTTAAATAAATGTTGATTGGCCAGGCAGGAAGTATAGGCAGGTCAACCTGACAGGAAGTAGAGGTGGAGCAATGAGAACAGGAGTATTCTGGGAAGAAGGAAGCTCTTCCTGCAATTCTGCACAGATCACTGAAGAAGCAAGATGTGAGCTGCCCCGCTGAGAAAGGTACTGAGCCATGTGGGTAACATAAATAAGAATAATTGTTTAATATATGCTGCAAGAGCTAATAAGTAGCCTGAGCTAATGGGAAAAACAATTTTATAACTTACCGAGTTCTCTGTGTGATTTTCTTTGGGGCTTGCCAACTGTGGGGAACTGGGCAGGACATAAACCCCCCAAATCAGGTCCCTTCATGTTAGAGAAGGCACCCAACTGAGCTAGCCGGGTAGCCAGGGTGGGTATGGGAAGCAACCTGCCACTCCTTTTATAACAATGAAACAAAGAATGATGTATAATCAGGGCAGGAGTACAAATTCTCAAAGTCTACCTAGAAGGAACATTTTTTCCCCCTAGGAAGACTCCACTTGACAAAAAATCCACAAACAACCTCAAAAAGCACCACAAACCTGAGACCAAGTAATCAAATAAATGCAATTACATGGGTAATTTTTCATTATAATCTCCATGATATCTGGTTGGAAAATAGAAACAAATAATTCAAAAATTCACATAGAAAAAAATAAGCATGTGAAAAGATATTCAATTTTATGAGCCATCAGGAAAATGAAGACCACAGTCAAAGATCCTTCTGCGATTATCAGAATAGGTTAAATAAAATATTGTAAGAACAATATCTAAAATTATGCTGTGGAGAATTGGGATAATCTACATTTTGTTAATGGAAATTCAAAAGTTATAGCCACTCTAGAATGAGCTTAACAGTATATTTTAAAACTAACCATATAGTAGTCATACAACACAGCAATTGTAATCCTGGGCATTCATCCCAGAGGATGAAAACTTATGTTCATGAAAAAATTCACAAAGAACAGCACATGAATACTATAACAGCTTATTTATAATGGCTAAAATATCTTTTGTAACTACTTTTAAATTTAAACATTCTGATACATTCATCATAGACTACTACTCTCAAAACAGAGCTGCCACTTGATAAATTGGGAAACTTGTTATTATTGTTCATAGTATGAATGAAGTGGAGTCCAAAAATCTATGTTATATACTGAGTGAAATAATTCCTATATTGTTATTGATAGAAAAAAAACTTTTAGAAATGGAGAAGAAATTGGCATTTTCTAAGAATTAGGGACAAATTAAAAAAAAACTGGAAATGTCTATAAAGGATGACAATAGATATATTTGTATAGAATGAAAATATCTTGTATCTTGATTGTTTGGTGCTTATTTTTCTGTGATAAGTTTCTGGTTGAGGGATCAAGCTAGACACTGAAGTGAATTATCTTTAGGAGTAAGAAATTTACTAAAAGTGTATTATGCTACATACTCTGGAAGACTCTTTTTAATCCCAGCACTCTGAAGGCAGAGAAGTGGATCTCTGTAAGTTCAAGGACCACTTGGTATACACAGTGAGACTCTTTTTTCAAAGAACACTCAACAAGATTTATTATCACCATAGACAGAAAACAGTGTATTATTTCTTAGAACTGTATAGAAATTTCTAATCTGGTCCCAGTGGTTGAAACCTTAGACCATGAGGATAAATTATGAGGCTCTTAAGATCCTGGTCAGCCTATGCTATAGTGAAACCTTGTACCTCAAATAAAAACAATCAAAATATTGCATACTGAATTTATGTTTTTTTTCTATAAAATGTGTTTTTTTCTGGTTTTTATTGAGACAGGGCCACATGTTGTACGTAATACCAACCTAGATCACAGTAGGTTGCCTAAGATGTTCTTTAACTCATGGTAGTCTTATTGCCTCTTTCTTCTGAATGTTGAGACAACAGATGTAAGCTACCATGTCCCTCTAACAAAATAAAATGCTTAGTTTTACATGTTACATACATTTTTGACTGAAGAAAATATCAAACCTACTTTTTCCAAGTAATAACATGGAATTCTAATGAATAAGAATTATTTCATTCCGTTGTCTTTCAGTTTTCATAATCGAAGTTTCAAGTGCTTAAAATTTATTTTTTGGAATGTTTATTTTATTTCTGTTTATGAGCCTAGCCTCCTCTTTTTAATTTTTATTATTCTCTCATACATTATTCTAGACTGCTGTTTCCTCTCTTTTGTCTCCTTTCAACACACTCCCCTATTTTCCCTATTCCTCAGATCCACTCCTTCTTCATTTTCTTTGAAAAGGGCAGGACTCCCAGGGATATCAACCAATTGTGGCACATCAATTTTCAATAAGACTACGCACATTCTCTCATATTAAGAATGAATAAGGCAAATCAGTAGAAGGAAAACAGTACCAAAAGCAGTCAAAAGAGTCAGAGAAACCCCCATTCCCACTGTTACAAGTCCTTTAGAAAACCAAGCATAATATAAATGCAGAGGACCTAATCAGAGGCAGGCAGGCTCACTGTTTGTGGGTTTAGTCTCTATGAGCTCCTAAGAAGAGTTGCCTGTTCTTTTCTGAAGAGACATAAAGGAGGATGAGGGGGCATGTGGAGAGGAGTGTAAGGAGGAGAAACACCCATCATGATGTTTTTAAAACAAAACAAAAAGAAAAGAAAAAAATTAAAAGCATTTACTGACATCCACTTAGATGAAATGATGTTTTCCTTGGCTGTTAACCACTATAAAGGTTCTCTCCTGCTGTGGGAGCAAAGTCTGCTTCTTTAGCCAATAGCCTTTAAGATACCGGTTCATTTGGGCATGATCTCTTATAGGTTAAAAAGTAGTGGGAACCATTTGCCTGCTCTCTTGCTTGTGCCTTGTTCTGGCTGCTAGACTCTAGTTCCTGTTTGCGCTCAGAGGTCTGTTGTTTAGGATGGTGATCTCATTTCGCTCTATACTCAGATTTCATACAGGCCATGTAAATTCACGTGCACCACTAAGTCCCGCTGGGTTAGTTTTGTAGGTGGTCTGTGACACCTACTTCCCTGCCCCCCCCAAATTAGTAACATTGATTTGCAGAAAAGAGATCAAGAAGGAGGTACCTGTAACTTTTTACCATATTTCAGATACATCAGCAGTAGGACTGTGCCATAGACTTTTTGATTTGATTGGTAATAATTTTTTTTTACTGAGCCAAGCTATAATAAACTAGCTTTTATTATCCCTTTGAAAATATATTCTTTCTACTAAGTTACATATTGATTGAAACAATATTCAATATATTTTTTTGAAAAATCGCTTAATTCACAAGTAGTAGAATACTTGTTATAGGTTTGGAGCCTATGGTAGGTTTAAAGCTACAAACAAACAAACAAAAGAGTTTGACTTTTAAATTAATAACTAAAGCATCAAATTTAAAGTCTCTTGTCTCTGAAATGTTAGATTTAGTTCCCTAATTAAAGCTAGTCTCTGGTTGTAGTTGGAGGCTGCTCAGATAAGAAATCATTACACAGAAACTATATTATTTAAAACACTGCTGGTTAATAGGTTAAGCATATTTTTAAATAGCTCTTATATCCTAAACTAACCTATCTCCTTTAATCTGTGCATCACCATGAGGTCATGGCATACCAGAAAAGTTTTAGCAGGCTCCAGTAGAGGCATCTGTCTCCTATGGCAGTCACATGACTTCTCACTGACTTTGCCTACTTTCTCACAGCATTCAGTTTTGTTTCCTGCCTAGCTCTATTCTTCCTTATCACAGGCCAAAGCAGCATCCTTATTCATTAATCAATTAAAACAACATATTTACAGAAGGACTTCCCATACACCCTCTGGTATAAATACAAAACAATTTGGATTGTCCTTTTAATTCCTTCCCCTAAATATTTATGACTGAGGCACAGTTCTTTTCTTTTCCCTTGCATTTTACTACCCTCTACCTTCTAGATTAACAAGTTTCCTGCTTACCTCTCAAGAACCACTTTAAGAGGATCACTCTTGGACTCCTTGTCTGAGCTTTCACTTCTATGACAAATTTACATTCTGTTTCATTTGTTCCCATATCTCAAAATCTTAGAAATAAATTTTTAAAAGAACATGATTGATTAACTTTCATCTTTGAATCTCTAGTGCCCATCACTGTTCCAAACACAGTGTAGATGTCTGGAAACAGAAAAGGAATAGCTTAAGTGAAAAAATTTACATGTAGATAATTGGATGATTGTAAGGATAGAAGTCAAATTACTGCTATTCAAGTTGGAGTTTATACAGACATTTATATCATTGCCAAAGAAATGTCATCTGAATTTTGTTTGCTATCACGAATAATACATTAAATATTCATAGAAAATATATTTCAAAAAGTTAAAATGCATTTTGAAATATAATGAAATTTCCATGAAAGCAATAACTTTATGAATTTAATCTATCAAAATGTGTTATAAGATCTCTTTAAAATTGTATATGAACAATCATTATACTATATAGTTCACTCTTAATAATATTCATAGATTAAAGAGTAATAGGTATTTTAAAAATTTAAAATGTTGTACATAAAATTCAGCTCAAACAAAAGTAGTACAGAGTTTTAAATTAGGATTGAATTGATATTAATAATTCCTATTTATTTCTATAAATTTGTTCAATGTATTTTTCTTACTTAGACACTGAAGATGACATTTGTTTTGGAACAAAAAATATTTAAGCTTCTTGAAATGTCAATTGAAACATTTCATATGAGAAACAGTTCTATATTTTTTCACATAAGAAAATAGTTTTGTATTTTTCATGAAAGCAATATCAAAGTAAATAACCTAGGAATTTGAAAATGTATTGATATTAAAGCTTTAAATGAAAATGGGTCCTTTCTTTTCCATACAAAAAAATTAAGGAATAATAGGAAATATTCATATTGTATTATTAGAAGTTGAGACTTCTTTCATGATCTGTTCAGTGATAATGTAATTGGAATCTTTTTCTGCACAGATATGTATGTTCTCTTTAGTAAATAGGAGGTAATTTGAAATGCACGGCACTAAACATGGATGAATGATTAAACATTGATGAAAACGATGAAATGTCATGTTCTGATTATGAGTAGACATATTAGCTTATGAACACAAAACAAAAATATTAGCATGAAAACTCAGAACTCGTCCTGATCAGAAATCTGTGAAAAGAATTTTTGGGTCATATGGTGAATGTATTTGTGAGGATAAATGTTAGATTACCTATGAAGTTCATTCACTCCTATGCCTTCAATTAACCATGATGAAGATTAATTTTTAAAATGATTTATAGTTTCAGTAGGTGCCCCATCATGATCTTGACCTTTTGTTCATATTCTCATGCCTCCCACTCTTCTGCTGTACTTTTCGAGCTCAGTCCAGTGCTTCACTGAAGGTCTCTGACTCTATTTCCATCAGTTGCTAGATGAAGGTTCTATGGTGATATTTAAGATATTCATCAGTCTGACTACAGGGCAAGACTACTTCAGGTACCCTCTTCTCTATTGCTTAGGGTCATCTTTGTAGAATACTGGGAATTTCTGTAGTGTCAGGTTTCGTGCTAGCCCCATAGTAGCTCCCTCAGTCAAACTATCTTTTTTCTTGCTCTCATCTCTCTCCTTTCTCCATCTCAATTATCTTTTTCCCTCAAGTTCTCCTCTCCTCTCCCCTTCTCTTCTCCTTCTGCCCTCCCTTTTCTCTCTAACCTGAGAGTTAATGGGAGCTCACTGACTCATACCAGACAGGGAAGGAACCAGCACAGGACGAAACTAGACTCTCTGAATGTGGGTAACAGTTGTATGGCTGGGCCAGACCACTGGCTGTGGCACCAGGATCTATCCCTACTGTTTGACTGGTTTTTTGGGAACCCTTCTCTTCAAATGGATACCTTGTTCTGTCTAGATATAGTAGGGAGGGCCATGGACCTTCCCCAAAGAAATGTGCCTTACCCTTCCTGAAAATGGATGGGGGTGGGGTGAGGGATAATTTGGAGAAAAAAATGGGAGGAGGGGATGGAGTAGGAACTGGGATTGGTTTGTAAAATGAAAAAGATAGTTTGTTTTTTTTAATAAATAAAATAAAAATGTTGAAAAGGTCCAACAAAAATGATTTTTAGATTTTGGTTTCTAAAACATACCTCAAAGAAAATTAACTAATTAGAAAGAACAATTATTCATTTAAAATATTTCCATATTAATTTAATAGAGAAAAAGCAGCAAGTTTAAGAGTATCTAATGATGGTATTCATATCTCTTTATTATTTATACAATCTTCACATGAATGTGAATATATTACCATTTATTTTATTTATAAAATAAGGGTTATATGTTGAAAATTGTTTCTGACACCGGGATTAACCACAGTGATTAGTGCTCAGTTCTATCCTGAAGAAAATCATGAAGGCATATAAGAGACATAAAAATATAAAATAATATTTATTTGTTTAAAGAAAATAAGATCTTGTTATTTTATATATTTAAAATTATTAAAGTAAGTATATGCACATATTTTCCTTATGAACTGGTATTCGTGGGACCACTTGTAAAATGTTAAAAAGATGCACCAATTATTAAATAAAACCTTCTAAGAATACAGGGAAAAGTGACTATAATGTTCATTGAAGAAGTTTCTATTTGTGAATCTGATCACCTACAGTAAAATCACTTGTTTCTTTGACTTTAGTGAACACAGTAATTTAAACATGAGGATGTAACAGTATTTAATCTGAGATCAAGTAAAAATTAAGTCTAGAGATCTTGGAAAATATTCTATGTGAGCATTTTTATGCAGGTAAACAATCACATTATTTCTCTAGGTGCAGAATTCTAGGTGCAAAAAAGAATTCCATACAAACAAACATCCATAAAATTTATGTTTAAACATTACTTTCTATTGTCTCATATTTTTTCTTCTGACTGAGAGAAAATTGACTCTTGTTGTTCATTTGTTATAAATGCTCTCTGGAGTTCTTTAACACTCATTCAAAGGTAGCCGACATAAACTTTTCTTGGGCAGCTGACTATGAACTATTTTGCCTATAGCAGTATGTCTGGCAATTTAGTCTCCAGACACAGTTTCTTCAGAGGCCAATGTGTTAAGGATTATATATGAGTAGTGACCTAACATAAAGTGTCTCTGTCTGAAATTTTCAAGAGCCAAGAATATCTTTTCCTGGAATCATAGCAGTTTTCTACTATGTAGAAAGTGGGGTGGAATAATGAAAATTGGAAGTTGTCAAGTGATTCAAAGCAATCTTATTGAAATGATTAGAAAAATCCATTTATAGGCAGACTTTCTCTAAACATAAACCTATGAAAAAATACCACAGGATAAAACCAAAGGACATTATTAGAAAGAAATTGGTTTAATTGGTTACTTAAATTACATTTAAAGATTTGGTTTTTATATTATAGTTTAGAACAATTTTAGGACTGAATTTACCAATTTTTCATAAAATAAAATCAGTTTATATGAAGAAAAGAGTTTTAATTTTATTGTCATTGATTTTGAAATATTAAAATATATGACAGACCTCTCAATCAACATTTTATTTGTTTTACCTTACTAAGGCCCAGAAATATTTCTTAAAGTATTTATATTATGAAAAATTTTACAATTAACTATAAATATACTATAAATACATCATGTCTAATTTACCAACAATATGGCAATCATAATGGTTTAATTTTTGACCCTAAAGATAAAGTATTTTCAATAAAATTTGTTTAGTATAATTAAACAATATATTTTAAAAATTAAATTGTCATATTAGTCACTGAGTTCCAAGAAATGGTTTTTTCTCTTAAATTACATATTCTCTAGTAGAATAATTTAATAATTTTATTTGTAAGCTAATTTTGAGTTTACTTTGTTGAGGTATATTGAGGTTAGTTTGTTGAGGTTATTTGGTTGTTTCATTCTCTTTGGAGACAAAGTTTCATCATTTAACCCAAGCTGTCCTCAAATTCACAAATATATACTTTCTACTGTCTCCCAAAAAATGGAATTAAAGGTGTATGGGTGACGACTCCTGGCCTACAACTAGTATTTAAGTCTTTGTGATCATAATAAATTTTCAAAATTATTGCAAATTTAATATAAAATAATTTTTATTTTAGAGTTCTAAAAAAAATCAAAACTTTCTTAAGCAACATTCCTCTGTAAAGATGAATTTAAAGTCAAGAAGAACTTACATATTCTTCAATTGGTATGTACATAATAATAACAGAAGAAAGAATAATAACTTTATTTAATTCTTATTTGTCAATTTAGTTCCACTTGGTTTCCGTGAGAAGAATTTGAAAATTTTAAATAAAAGTGTTTAACTGTTGGGCATGTTTTTTGTATGTGTTTCTTTTCTGGACTGTTAAGTATTTTGATAACTACAGTAAAGAATTGTATATTTCTTAGCTTTTCTGTTTTGAAACTCTCAATTTTTTTAAGTAAAAATTATTTTTCAATAGTAATTATAGAAACTGTTTTATGTATCTGAATTACTCTCTTCTTGCTTTTTATAAACACTGAGCTCTTATGTCAGTGTTTATGCATTTGTAAAAGTTAGTGAGTTTATTCACAGCTTTGCATATAGAAATCCAAAGATGAGTCAATCAAAACTGTTGTCAACCATTAACATGCCTTAGAGTGTAACTATGAGACATGCAGATAAAACATCAGGGAATAGATATTGAAATAACTATAATGCATAATAGAGAAAATAAAATAAAAGAGTTGAAAATAGGGGAAAGGGTTTTTGCCTAGACAATGAAATCATCAAAACGATCCTAATCCTTGCTTTTGACCTTACTACCCCACTGATATAGAGAGAATGAATTGTAATGAATTGTTAGAAAATATTTTCATGCTCAGATTTTTTCAAATTATATTATTTATATATATATTGATCTTAAGAAAAAAGGCAAGGTTTATTAAAATACCTTAGGAACAGAAGATAGTAGACAGTTCTTTAATTGAAGATAGTATACAATTTTTAAGACGTATTTGGGAAAACTATCACTCAGTTGACATATGAATGGTTGTAGTTAATTTTTTATATGTTTTTAGGGAAAAGGTCACACTGTGTTGTGAGAGTCTATAAAAACAAGGGCCAACAGAGTAAGGGTCCATGTGAGGCAAGAAGGAAATCTTATTCAACACCAATTAGTCAGTGTTGGCATAAACATGTAGAGTCTGACACTGCAAAGTTATTGAAGATATATTTCAGTGCAGTAAAATTTAGAAAAGTTTCCCAATACAGTCTCCTGCACACAAGGACACATAATTATACTGAAGTACTTCTCAGTGTACATTTCACTTATTTTATAAAGATATGTACTAAAAACAGGCTACATGTACTATCTTAATGTGCTAGTGAAGGATCTATTTTGTTCTGGCTTATACTGATAGCACATTGTACATTTGGGTTATTAACCACCTCTGGGCCTGGTTGCGGGAGCTTGGGGCAATCTATGACCATAAAGATAACACAAAGGTCACATATATAGACTATGAAATATCTCCAGTCCTGATTGTGGGAACCTGGGCTATCTCCTTGTCATACAGATAATGCAAAGATCACCTAAACTATTAGCCTTCCTATTTGTGGGAGATTGGTGTGTTCTGGCCCTAAAAATAACACAAATCACTAGGCTATTAACTATCTCCATTCCTAGCCTACTAGGTGGAAAAACAGGTTATACATCTCTCTTGTTAAAGAGATTTTCCTACATGTTTAACAGTCCTGATTTTCCTAGCCCTTTCTGTGAGTGCAAGAATCTTTGTACACCCAATAGTCTATAGATGAAGATGCCCTTAAATTTTTAATCCTTTGGTTCTGTTTCCAGAGGGAGGACATTATAGTATGTACCACTACAATCAGTTTATTTTAAAATATTTTCAAAATCTTTATATTTGCTACTTCAAGGTTGATCATACAACATATGAACCTGTTAGTACAAAAAAACCTTAAATATAGATTTAGCCATTTTCTCTCTATACTGTAGAAATAACTTAGAAATAAGAGAATTTAGCATGTGTATGGAAGTTAGTAAAACTGATAAATATTTGTTATCATGTTTCATGTTTTTATTTCAAAATGGAGTTCTGTCTTTCTTTTATGTATTAATGATAATTGGAATCAACAGAAATTGTTCTGTTATTTATCACTGTAAATATATAGCGATTTGTATTTCTTGCAACTCAATTTGCTACATAAAAGAGTTCAAATGTGGATGATTACTAATGAGAGATAATAGATATGTATAGTGAGATGTGATAAATATATCCTAAAATTGTATAGAAACATACATGCATACAACATGACAAAATAACTGCATAGGTGTATACAGAAATAGGAGCATAATTAATACAACAAATATGATTTGAATTTGTAGCAATATATAAGAATCTATACCAATATATATTATCTATAATTAATAGCTTATAATTATTCACTCTATTACTCACTATTATTAATAGTGTGAAAAGCTCATATTAATCTATTATCCCATTCAATTTCCCTTTTTTCCCCAAGGGAATTCCTTTAGCCTACAAAATTTCCACCCAAATTCAAACTCTATCCAAGTTATAATCACCCCGCAATTGATGTTCCTAACACTGAAGACAAACTTTGTTGGGAGAGGGGACTTCATCTTCTAGAATTTTTTCCAGATAACTTGGAGATGATGCTCGTTCTATAGGATCCTGTAAAATGAAAATGGTGGTTAAGTCTCAAGATTTCTGTATGGTATGATTGTAAATAGTCTCTGAGTATTCAGTAGGGATTTTCTTAAGTTCTTATTTGAAGTTCTGGCCAGAACATTGTAAGAAGATGCACCACTTCAAGTAATCAAGTTGGAATCATTTTGAACAGCTGGTACCAAAAACAGTCTTAAAGTAGCACTATCAGCATCATGACATCATATCAACAAGATGGAATCTTTGTTGTGGGGCCTCAACTTCTTTCTGGAAACTTAACAAATTACTGCAGGACAATTTATTGTTCATTGTGGAAAATAAACATTATTCATATAAAATCATTGAAATATACAGTAGAGGCAAAATATTTATGAGAAAAAGTAAAATGTTTCCTAAACTCATTCTTATTTCTATGCCATACTATTCCTGAATTTTTAAAAATTAAAATATAATTCTCTAAGCCTTCCTTTCCTTTGCCCAACTCTTCTTATGTCCTTTCATTCTAACCCATTCCCTGTATCTACCTCACTTCCTTATACAATATGGCTGCCTAAACATGTTGCAAACAACAATACCAATAGATATGTATGCTTCTTTTAAACTTCCCATTGTGTTAACATTTTCAATTCAGTAGTGCATTGTGTTAGTCTTCCTGCAATTGGCCAAAAATGCATATTTAAACATACAAAACTCTTACATGTATACTTATTGTGTAAAGCCTAATCAAGGTAATTGATATATTCATTAAGCTACATAACTATCATTCATTTATAGCTAAAACAATTAAAAGCTACTTTCTGGTGTTATCAAGTTGACTATGTTGTACATTATAATATTTTTATTCTATTATTATAAGTATGTTATTCATTTTACATATCAATCAGAGTTTTCCCTTCTTCCTCT